>NW_023144625.1:5808715-5924491 GCF_012932325.1 Thrips palmi | reverse complement strand
GGCAGCGTTGCCGGCGACGTTGGCGGCCTGCCTGAAGGCGTTGAGGCCGGTCTCCAGACCGGTCTGGGCGGCGAGGGAGGCGACGTTGGTGCCCTGCTGGACAGCCCTCAGGCCGGTGGCGATGCCGGTCTGGGCGGCCTTGGCGGCGGCGTCGGCGGCCTTGAAGCCGTTGGTGATGCCGGCTTCGGCGAGTTCTTCGCCGGCCCTGACGACCTCCTGGGCGATCTTCAGGCCTTTGGCGATGACAGCCTCGGCGGCGAGGGCGGCGGCGTCGGAGGCCTCCTCGGTGGCCTTGAGGCCGGTGGCGATGACAGCCTCCTGAGCGACATTGGCGGCGTCGGCGGCGGCCTCCTGAGCGGCGACGATGGAAGCCTCAGCGACGTCCTTGGCGTTCTCCACAGCCTGAAGGACGCAACGCAAATGTTTTGGTTAAGCAAGGCGACCGTGTAAACATTGCAGTGGGTCACGTTCGGCACGACATGGTCATTGCATCTTGAAACGGCAACCGCAACGGACAGCACTCTCATCCTTCAATCGACATTTTATAAATATTCATTGACGTTTGTGCGCATTAATACAGCTTTGTTAGGATTTTAGGTGTGTGTAAAAAACAAAGGAAAAGTTACCGACTCTCAAAAACACGTCCAATGTACTTTGGAACATTTTTCTAACACTTGACCGTCTCGTGGGCCCATGCTATAAGTTAATGTTATATTTTTAGAGTGTAAGTAAACCTTAATGGGCACCTCCACAAATGTCAGGGGACTTTTTTCGTCCCATGAATGATGCAATTTTAAGCACATCCGGTGGTGATGCAATTTTGTGTCCGCCAGGCGGAACAAAATTGCATCATTCATGAGACAAAAAAGTCCCATGACATAAATTAGTGTATGAGACCTCAAACGGAAATTGTAAATAGGAATATTGAGTCTGCAGTTTGGCTCCGCTTACGAAACGTGGGGCATTTTGTCTCTGCGCGCCTGCACTTGGATTTGCGTTGCACACGTTAAACGTTTAGTGTGTGCGTGGAAGCGGTGTAATTTTACCTGTGTGACGTTTTTTGTCAAACTGTGCTCAATTTTCGATAAATACACGCATAAATTATGCAAATTCAACGTGTGCACAAAATCAATCAAATTACACGCATAAATTATGCAAATTCAACGTGTGCACAAAATCAATCAAATTAAGGGAAGGTGGGGTTCAATGGGACGCTTTTTTTGTTTTTGGCCTAGATCCGAGACCGTTGGAGCTAGAATGCCGCCCGATAGCTCAAAATGTTCTTTGTTTATTTGTCTATGACTTTTATTTGACCATAAAATTGAATATACGGCATTTTTGGTCTGTGGAGACATTTTGCCGAAAAGTGTCACTTGTCCCATTGTGCCCCGGGCTGGGGCACAATGGGACAGCCTTGGGGCACATTGGGACACATCCTTTTATGAGCTAAAAATAAAGCGAAGGAGCATTCAAAAAATTGTGGGCAATAGGTTTTGATCTATTTTCGTCACAAACTATTTTAAAAAAGAACTTACGTTCCTGGTTGCCTTAAAAAAATTCCGGAGTATGATGTGTAACAAATGAAGAAAATGCAGTGTTAAATACAGTAAAAAAGCGCAAATGAAATGTTTGATGCCAAAATTCTTGTGAATAACATAATAAACGTATGGTTTGGCTTCATTTAAACATAAACTACAACTAAAACTTGGAAGCCCTTTGATTAACACGTCCCATTGTGCCCCTAACGAGGGTGTCCCATTGTGCCCCGAACGACACGCTGGACTGGACACGCTCTAGCTCTTCAACCCCAAAAGCCAGAGCGCCCAGACAAGTCTCACTGAACCTCAAAAGACCAACGAACACACTGGTGAACTCGCTACGAACGTGCGACAAATACTTTAAATGCTAGATGAAAAACAAAATTCTCCGGTCTTGCTAGTTTTACCTCGTTTTTCTTACATTCGCACTTTGCTTCGACCTGCCGAAAGAACGCTCAGTCGAATAAAGTTCCCGCTTTGTGAAACTAACATGGCAACTGCTGGCCTATAATCGAGCGTAACCCGCAGATCCTACGAACACCGCAAGGTGGCTAATTTGACAGTGTCCCATTGTGCCCCGTGTCCCATTGTACCCCACCCTCCCTTACACGTACAAATTTCTACATAAACATGAAGTGTGCCGTTTCGTTTTGTACATACCTGAAGTCCAGTGGCGAGGGCGTTGACGGCAGCGTCGGCGTCGACGGCGTCAGCGTTGTCGGTGTCAACGTCCACGTTCAGGGTCACATCGCGGGTCTGCCTCCTGAGGAAAGCGGGGGTAGCGACGCCGGAGAGGAAGCCGGAAGAGGGGGCGAAGTTGCCGGCAAGGCGCAGGCCGTTGCCCAAGAGGCCCTGAGCGGCGGCGACACCGTTGGAGCCAAGGCTGGAGGCCTTACGAATGGCGTTGAGGCCGCTGGCAAGACCAGTCTCGGCGGCGGCAGTGGCGAGGTTGGAGGCCTCCTCGAAGGCCTTCAGGCCGGTGGCAATGCTAGCCTCGGCGGCGCGGGCGGCGGCCTCGGAGGCCTCACCAACGGCTTTGATGGCGTCCTGGCTCACGCTCAGAGGCAGGTCACCCACCTGACTGTCGACAACGATGGGGCTGGCCGAAGCCTGGAACAACACACTGGTTTAAAACCCACCTGCCCCAAGCGACCACTGTGGGCCAGAAGAACGGTGGAGGCGGGCAAAATTCTAGACGCGTCTTGAGCTGGTTAGTCGCTAAAGAAACTAGAAACGAACGTCCGACTCCACCAATGGCCGAACGAGGAATCAATTGGAGGGTCAGACGTCGGATTCGAGTCCCATTTTGCAACCCTGAAGCTCAAAACCCGTCCGATATTTTGACTGCCTCCATCGTTCCTCTGGCTTACAGTGGAAAGGTCCTTCGTCATTTCGCTGTACGTGCCTTCATATTTCGAGACCGGACGTACAACACAATGGTCCAGACCAGTAACTAGAGGGACTGTGCCTTTACTTTTAAAGATCCGGGCCTTTGGATTTGAAGGCACCTCTTTTGCAAGAGTTTCGTGTTCCTATCAACCATACTCACCACGGCGCAGAGCGCCAAAGCGATGCACAGGAACTTCATGGCTTGGTTTGAGGACGGGAGGGCGTCTTGCTGTTTCTGCGCCTCGACGCTCCTTTTATACCGCTCGGTATGCGAGTCGAAGACGTCATTGCTTGGGAATATTTCCTGGCGCGAGTGCTGTTGACCCAGATGGCGGAATGTTCAATCCAATTCTGGAATGCAAGCAAAGGCGAACACCTGTTTCAACTAGTCCCGTTGTTTGACCTTTCCGAAGACGTTGGCAGTCGGCACATGGTGACAACGGCCTTGTGCTGTCGCTGTTTGAGGTGGCGAACGGATCTCCTCGCTCCGCCAAGCGTCACTCGGAGCAATGTCGCTGTAAACACTTGCAGAAGGGATCCCGGACGAGGCAGATGAGAAGGGCCCTTCTCCCGCAGTGGTTTGAGGCGACAGACTGTGTTGTTTTAAAAGAGCTCCAATCATTTCACTGACGTCAAAGTGGCAACGATACCTCTCCGGCTATTCGTTGCCACCTGTGCTTAGAAGCCTTCAAAATATCTCCCCCCCCCAAAAAAAAAAATAAATAAATTAATAATTAGTGAACTTGTCCGACTAAGGAGAACGCTCCGGCCAAATGCATTGTCCCGATTGAGGTTGGTCTCTTTAACAGTTTCTAGAGGAGGGATTTAAGTTAATCTGAATCCACGCCTATGAACTGTTCTCGAAACGACTACCTTAAATTTGGTACAGCCGCGTTTTGGGCCTGTCCAAATCTAGTATTGATAGGGCACCTGAAGGCGGGTGGTCGGTTGCATGCAGAGTGCGTGCGTGTGTGTCGTCTGTCCGTCTGAGGTCCACGGATGCTTACACTGTATAAAATAACTTGAATTTTCTTATGCCAGTGGTCCAGGGACTTATCTTAGCCAAACTTCAAAGAGACTTTAAAGCGCCAGTGGCTCGAGACAGGATCCTTTTCTCGGCCACAGCTTCAAATAAATTGAGCCAACGGCAACTCCAATTTCAAGTCGCACCGCGAAATTTACCATTTGGCTAAGGAAACGAAACTCTTCTCGGCCACAACCTTAAATTAAACGAGCCATTGGTAATGGAAAATTCTAGTTGTTGCGCACATATGACATATCTGCATAAACCGTGGGACAAAAAAAGTCCCATGGCATTTAGTGTGTAGCCACAGTTGGAAAGTTTCAAGTTGTGGCTATTGAAAGGTAGCTTTGCCTCGCCATAACTTGAAAAGTTGTCTTCTGCCAAGGTGAAGTACTGAGACCGGCCGAATAAAGGATCGTATAGCCCTGTAGGCCTTCGGTCAAGACGCACTCTAAGAATTTTTCTTTGTAAATTTACAACAAAACTTCTGCAAAATTTTTTACCACAAACTCGTTGTTTTTGAAAATTACGACACGTTTGTACCTTAACAGGCAGCTTTGTTTTTTTTTGCGACAAAGAAGGGCAAATTTTTTCGGTCCTAGAAGGCTGTTGCCAAATAAAACCATGATCATCAAATGAATGAAAAAGTCATCGTTTTACGACAACTTGTAAAGTTTTGAATGCTTTTGTCTTTGCCAATTTACAGCAAAAGATGTAAAATATTGAAACACAGGTCTATCTGGTGGTTTTGAACCTGTGATGTTTCACTTGCGGCGCACGCTCTTTACCACTGAGCTACAAAGACACTGTAAAAAAAAATTCTGAAATTTCAGACAAAATTTGACTGAAGTTAATTGACTAAGTAAGGGGTTCTGAAATTTCAGACCATTTCGGCGGTCTGAAAATTTAGAATAGGGTGGTCTCAAAGTTTAGAATAGGGTGGTCTCAAAGTTTAGAATTGGGTGGTCTGAAAATTAAGATTTAGGTGGTCTGAATTATTAGACACGGCCAGTCTGAAGAAAATTCAGACAAAAACACAAAATTGTAACGTTGAACCTTCACTCCATTGCGAGGGAAGTCTTTGATGTAACTTGCGCGTAACTTATCGGCCGTTCTCTTTACTCGGATACTCCGAATATCTTGGTATTCGAACCATCGAATCCTCGCTCGTCGGCTTTGCGGGTTATCCATTACACCACGGAACCGCTCTGAGAGCACGGCTGCAGGATGCCGATGACTCCAAGCGCGCTCGCTGGACGCTGGGAGGCCACAAATAAACAAACAAAGCGCGTGTTGCGGGAGTTAAACTACGGACAATTTGGGCTGTTCGTGAATATTTAAGATTCTGTATCGAGCGCTCAAATATTGCGGTTAAATTTGGGCAAATGAGGTAACCAGTCTGACATTTTAGAACAATACGTCTCCCGTTTCAGACCCATGGTCTGAAAATACACAACCAGTTTGAAATTTAAGATCAATCGGTCTTCCTTTTCAGGAGAATAGTCTGAAAAGGCGATTCAGACTACATGGTCTTGTACTTAGTCTGAATTTTCAGTCACCCCTGTCAGACTTTTTGTCTGGATGGTCTGAATTTGTTTTTAAGACTGCGAAAGTCTTAAAATTCATCCGAGGATTCTTCTTTTGAATACTTCTGGTCTTAATTCAGAAATCAGACCACCAGGTCTTACAAAATTGGTCTGAATTTTAAGATTTTTTTTAACAGTGGACATACAGGAATCAAGGTGTCAGCTGTACCATGACACTTGAAGCGCACCTCCCCTTTCTTTTTTCAGAGAAACTCCGGTAAATGAACAGGAAATCCAATTTTTTTCATAAGTTAACGGCATTAGTTGTACTTTGCACTAAACAACAAGATTATAACCCAATTTCTCTCTATTAATGTACAACAAGTGTTGTACTGTCTAAAGATAGTCAGGGCTGTAAGCGACAGATTTGGAACCAACCTTGCACTTTTTGGCCCCGGTCTGGCGCTTTGCACGGGTGTTCTAGAGACCCAAAATAACGATTTTAGAGTTGGAGGCACTCTGGGAAACGCTGCAGGGACCGCTGGGAAGTGAAAATCTACTTTTTGTAGGAAAATTCGTATGAAACGCCTTACAATTTCCCGAAATCGCCGCTGCATGCGTATATCTCGTCATATGTGGACCCTTTTCTGTCTTTTTAGCTTTACAAATTCTGCTTCATCATCGAGCTTCAGTAACCAAGACGTAAAAGAGTGTCATTATGTCATTGGGGAAATATCTCTCACTAATGAGCACACCAAAATTAGCTACAATGTCTTTGAGGTTGCTGAAAGTCCAAAGTCATTTCTCTTGATGTGTGTTGGGGTTGATGCTTGTTTGCTGGGGCCGAACACTCATTGAAACTGACACAGTTGGCACGAAGCGCCCCCTAAGAGAAGTATCATAATGTTTTTGCAACGCGAGAAATATTGTTATCAGCTTTCTGGCGTGGTAACTCTTTCATTTTACTTCAATCAGCAACACGCCCGTGTTCAGTAAACATCTACGTCTTCTCTTCGGTTACCTACCCTCAGAGCTTACATTACAAGGAAGGTTTACGCCAGACCGCGTCTTGTCGTTACAGGCTTCGCGATGTCTCGCTGCCTGTTCCTCCAATCCGCGCCTGGCGTACAGTCGACTCTGTCATTTTGTCCATTTCTACTGTTGTCATTTTGTCCACAAGTCATCCCCACTACTTTGGCTGGACGGGCGCCCCCGGCCGGTGCCTGGCCTCGCCGGTAGGGATTACGGCGGCCTAATCCGCCCAGGCTGTTTTCATTTTGTCCGCAGCTCCTCCCGGGTAGGTGGACAAAATGACAGAATCGACTGTACCTACCTTGGCCTACGGCTTGTCCATTGTCGCTTACTGCCAACTTGTTGCATGCTTCCCCCCCCCCCCCCCCCCCCCACCTCCCTTCCTTCTAGATACAGTTGCTTCACCTACGGATAACGCGATCTTGACCCCTGTAACTTTTTTACTTGTCGGGGCTGGGGGGCTCCGCTCCCCGATTCCCCCTTCAAGACAGAACTGATCTGCCTGCAGAAAACTCGATTTCTCGATTTTTCGCCCTTTTTTTAGGTGTTTTTTGACTATAATAACTGAATCAGTTGAGCTAGGATAGTGAAATTTCTCGTGTGCTGAGCCAAGGACACACTCAAAAAGTGCGCTAAATCTCACCGAGATCGTTTGAGCCGTTCAGGAGGAAGAAGGGGGAATGGGGTAATTCCGGACACGGGGTAATTCCGGACACTTCGATTTTCACTGGGTTTGAGTGAAGATAACTCAAAAGCCCGCCTAACAGAGGAAGATAATCAGTTAAAAATGATAATTCCAAATCGCCAAGGTAGGAGGTCAAACCGTTTGGCTGTGGTCGCTTCACGAATTTTGAGTACCATCAAAAATAGGCAAAAGCTGCATCTTTTCCCCGTATTTCCATGTACTTATCGTACCTTACCATCAAGTTCAGTCCCATGACTAAAATTTTATCATATTATATGGTCATTGGACTTTACTTTGGCGTTTCGGGAGTGCTCGTATGGCTCGCCGTTTTCTTACAATTGAACATCAAAGGTTTTCACTACCTGTGGGGTAGAACCAGACAAGAAGTATTATTTTCTTCAATTTCCCGCATCATATTAAGGTAGTGGGTTCAAAATTGTGGACATGCATCCCCACCGTTACGAAGGATAAAGAAAGAACGAAAAATAGTATTGCAGCTATGTTAAAGAGCTTTACTCAAGACAGTGTTGTCAATTTAGGGGTTTTGATAAAAAAACTATTCCTTATAATATGCTTTGAGTAATAATCAAACACTTCAGTTCGCAGCAAATGTCCTTGTACGCCTTCTAAAAGCATGCCTGCCATCAAAACAAGCGAAAGTAAGCTCGAGTAGTGTCAAATTTTAAGGTCGTCCGGAATTGCCCCATAGATCGTCCGGAATTACCCCAGGCTGGGGTAATTCCGGACACGTGCAGGGCTTTTGTTAGGCGCCTATATATCCCTAACCGTTGCTGAGATTTGGCTTTCATGTATATCATTGTGAAGGTAAAGGTCCATACTTTACTCTCATGTAATAACATTTGACCCAAGAAGCATATTCAAGCTCAAAGATCAAAAAGAAAAAAAGCGTCCGGAATTACCCCACTCTCCCTTAGTGCACTGTTAAAAAAAATATGAAAATTCAGACTGATTTCGTCTTACTTGGTGGTCTGAATCGTAAATTCATAAAATGGTACAAATATTAAGACCAACTGTCTGAAAAGTTTGACCTGTTGTCTGAAATTTGAATTTAGACTAGCAAGTCTGAATATTTAGAGCGATGGCTATCAAGTTTTGTACATTGTCGTCCGAAAACTAAATTCATACTTGTGAAATCGGAAAACGAGTGAAAAAAAAAACCGTCCCCTTTGTACATTTTTCGATTTTCTCAGAACTTTTATCAATACTGCTGTTGTATTTCAAATAATATTTACGTTTAGTGTCGTAAAAGCATAGAGAATGTTTCAGAGCTCCGAAATGGACACTTATTGCTCTATCCGCTAGGTGGCACTAGTGTCGCATGGATGATCTTTTGGAGCTAAAATTGCCACTTGAAGGCGAAATTGCGAACATTTTGTTACAAACTTATTCCAAGTGATTGTCTGAAAGGGCATGAGCGCACCAAAGCAAGATTCAGGTTATAAGTGCAGTATAAGCTAAATAACAAAGAATACAATTTCACTCTCGCGCATGGCCACGGGTCGGCGCGTGGTTGGGCTAAGGCCGCTCTCCCTCGCAATTCAGCAGTCACCTCTAGCCTCTTCACTACCTTTGCAAGTAGGAGTCTACTGCCGTGTACCTAATTTTTGAGCCGAGACGATCCGCTGAGCGTCTACGATATACCGATGGCAAAAGTTCGCCGATTTGAGTTCTACTCTACAGAGTGGCATTTTTTGGTGCGACTGTTCAATGTCTTCGTACAACTTAGTCTGATAAAATAGACCGACTGGTATCATTTTTCATACAACATGTTGATCTGAAAATTCAGACTAACGTCGTCTGAAACTTTCAGACCGCGAAGTATGAAAGTTTTGGTATGAAAATTCAGACTGAATGTAAGTAAATCGACTTCTTACAAAAAATTATGAATTTTCAGTAAATTTTTTTAACAGTGTGCGGATAGACAGACAGACAGAAAAAACTTTTCAACCCCACCGGAGTAACAGGCTTCGCTATCGCTCAGCCAACAATATTTCTCGCGCAGCACAAACAATGATGATCCTTCTCTTAGGATGCGTTTTGAGTCCACTGTGTCAGTTTCGATAAGGGAACGGCCCGAGAAAAGAAGCAACAACTCTAACATTCATCAAAAGAAATGACTTGGAACTCTGAGCAACCTCAAAGACATTCACGCTAATTTAGGTGTACACAATTCTGAAAGATATTTCCACAAGGACAATATGACACTCTTCTACGTCTTGGTAAGTGAAGGTCCATGTTGAAGCAAAATTTGTAAAGCCAGGAAGACAGAAGTGGGTCCACATTTGACAAGATATACGCATGCAGCGGCGATTTCCGGTAATTTTTAGGCGTCAAATAGGATTTTTTTCTGCAAAAAGTAAATTTTTGCTTCCCACCGGTCCCTGCAGCGTTCCCCAGGGTGCCTCCAACTCTCAAATCGTTATTTTGGGTCTCTAGAACACTCGTGCAAAGCGCCATACCGGGGTCAGAAGGTGCAAGGTTCAACCGCTTACAGCCCTGACTAAGAACAACGAGATCACCTAATTTTTTTTATCGTAGATTTACAACATGTGTTGTACTTGACAAAACATAATGACATCATCCAATTTTTTTCTGTAAATTTACAACATTTTTTTAGAGTGCGTAGGAGCAGTGGCAGAGTGGTGGTATCAAACCAGCGTGAAGGAGTCCCGGGTTCAACGCCGGCCTCCGGTCATTCCTCTTGAAAGCTCGTAAGTAATTCACATAGAGGCATTTTTTTAAGAAGTCCAGTCGAGGTACACGACCGGTGCCGATTTCGCTCAATTTTTGGTCAAAGGTACGTCTTATGAGTCTGAAAAACGCCCCAAAATTTTAGGTCCGAAAAATTAACGGTTTGGAAGATAGGGCCAATTTTCGATTTCTCTGACAACTTTTTAGTATTTTCTCGGCCGCTTTTCGCTTGATTTGGCTCAAAATATAGTCTCCAATGTAAAATCGGCCGGGGAACAAGAATCTGGCTACCGTTTATCAACCCGAGGCACGAAAAAAAATTTGTAACTGTTTCCAACTTTTTAGACATTTCATAAAAGTTTTGTGGTTTTCGTGTTCGAAATCGATTTTGACCTATCAAACCAATTGGATGTCCGGATGAAGGGCTCATCTAACATATTCGCCGAAAAAAAGTTCGAGTACGCCGCAGGTTTAGGAAAACCACTCCAAAAGGTGAAAATCACTCTTTTTCCTTTAACATTCGCCCTTAAACGTCCCTCTCTTCGACTTTAGCCTGCCACAAGAATTGGATGTCCGGATGAAGGGCTCATCTAACATATTCGCCGAAAAAAAGTTCGAGTACGCCGCAGGTTTAGGAAAACCACTCCAAAAGGTGAAAATCACTCTTTTTCCTTTAACATTCGCCCTTAAACGTCCCTCTCTTCGACTTTAGCCTGCCACAAGGAGGTGCCAGTGTCAATTTACGCCACTCAACTTCAGTCAAATTCAATGAAATATGGTGTCTCAAGTTACCCCGCACAGTTACCATTTTCTATAAAAGCAGGGTGTAATAACATAACATTATCATTATAGTTAGCGTTAAGTTATTTGTTAAAAGTTATAACTAGTAACCTTTAAGTGTTTGCTCGTCCTTTAACGTTATTCACTTCACTCATAAATTTTACGTTAATTTTTATCTGGTTATTTTTTATACCGAATTTAAGTTTATCAAATTACTTTTCGGTAAAAGAATAACGGTAATCCAGTTTCAGAGCAATTTATGTTAAAAGAATAGGGGTTTTTATTTGTAGCATTTTATTGTTTATTTTTAATCTTATGATATCGTGTCATAACGTTAATTAGTTGTAACTATTGATAGATGCACCAATATTAAATGTTAGGAACCATAACGATTATTAACGTTAATTCAGTGGAAGCCATTTCCCGTGCCGGCCGTGCCTCGCGACATGAGACGGGGGGTTTTATTGTGCCTAGGACCTACCTAGGACCCATGCAGGACCTAGTCAGACACACTGTTGTTGTGTACCTGACAAGCACAGTGTTCAGAACAGCGTGCCATGCGAGGGGTGAATCACTCAGCGTTCTTGTGTACACATGAGTACATGAGTACGGGTGAGTACACCTTGTTTTACTCATAAATTTCACATTTGTAAACATTTTTAGGCTTTATTTAGCGTTTTAAACGGCACTCAAAGCCAAATCAGTCGAAAAACTAGTGAATTTCACCCTTTTTAAACTTGTGAGTACACTGAGTACGGGCGAATTTGTACACATGAGTACACTAGTGATTCACCCCTCGGTGCCATGCACAATTGCGTTTGCAAAGTGCGGGGTGGCAATTACATTCTCGATTGTAACTGTAGCAATTAACGTTATTTGCGTGCCACGAAATCCACGAATGATTTTAGTTAAAATAATTAACGTTATTTGCTAACCTCGAATTTTGTGTTTAAGTCCACAATTGTTATGTGCACATTAACGTTAACGTTATTTCTTCATAACTGTTATAAACCTTAACAACAATGTTTTAAGACGTGTTTTTTTCGGTATAACCTATTATCGATAATTGAATAACGTTAATGGCCGCCCTAAAGAATTAACCTTAATAAACTCAACATATTATAGTTGTGATACTAACATTAACTAACAAAATAAAAGTCATAGTAATAACGTTAATTCCTTAGTTAACGTTAAGGTAATGATAATGTAAAGTTTGCACACCCTGTATAAAAGTCAGTGTTACCCGATGAATGATGGATTTCTCTCAAAACCAATGCTACATTTAGATTGTTGAAATAATAGGGTTGAGAGATACCACAGTCGGGTCTCAACAAGACGTGTTTCGAGTACCAAGGGAGACTTGTAACAATTCTCTAAAATTGATTAATTTACTTAAATTGAAAAATCGTTGACCAGCTTGGTCCTAACCCGCCGTTAAACGCTTGATCGTCTTTCCAAACAAGTATGAAGAAAAGTGCTAGACGATGGGTACGTAACTCTGAACAGTCACTGTACGCCTCCAAAACAGTCACACGGTCAATTGGCAGTCACTACAGTCAAAGTAGTCAATTACAGAAGAACTTTACACGTATAAAAGCACTTTGTAAAAAAAAATTTTGGTGAAAAAGGATCAAGATTTGATGATTTTGTACTGTATCCCTGTAAGATAATTGAGTAAGCTTCTTTTTGCCAAAAAGTAAAGTGACTTTGGACAATTTTTCGAAAGTTTTGTAGAAACGTTAAAAATTTCGGTTCTTGCAAGATTTTGTTCGCATACTTGCTCAGATCTGGGGGGCGGGGGGGAACTAGAGAGACTCATATCTCGTAGAATTGACTAGAATGGGTTCTGAATCTGCAATAGTTTTCAAGAAGAAAGTTTTCAAAAAGAAAATACAAATTTTTAAAACAAAAGTTTGAACAATTTAAAAAAGGAATTTTCAAGAAAAGTCAGTTTTCAGCCAGTCAACACTCATTCATTTACACAGCCATACGACCACGAAATATGGGCGTAAATTGGCATTTTCACAATATTTGAATAAATACGTGTCACGCTGAGCCAAGCCTCGTCTGGACTCCGGCGGTTTTAAATACGTCCGCGGGTATATTTACCACAACCCCATTTCCCTCCCATATAACTGCGTTGTGGACCGGAAGTACATAAAATGGAAGACACGAAGGACACCTACACAAATGTCATGGGACTTTTTTTGTCCCACGGTTTATGCAATTTTAAGCACATCAGACGCTGGTACAATTTTGATCCCGTCTGGTGACACATTTTGTCCGGCGCCAGCTGCAACTTGTACTTTCACTAGACAATTTGTCCCGCCTGGCGGACACAAAATTGCATCACCACCGGATGTGCTTAAAATTGCATTAACCGTGGGACAAAAAAAGTCCCATGACATTGAGTGTGTACTAATGAATGCTGTCCAAATAGTAAAATTGGTTGAATTCCACTTTTTACTGCGTGTATCCATGCCCACATAGAGAGTAGGAGGCTTTGAAGTGCACTCCGGCCGGGCATCGGCCAATGAAATCTTTCAAAGTAGGGTCTTGCTGTGCACGGACTGCAACTTTCTTCTTTCATTTTTTATTCCTGTCAAAATGTCATTTCTTTTTCAAGAATACATTCCAAACAACTACTGTATTCTACTGTTAAAACTGCACTCGAAGCAGTCATCCTGCAATCAACACAGTCATTTTACAGTCAAAAAGTCGACTTGGTACCCCTTGGTGCTAGGGCAGTTTGGACCCCCGAATGTGCCGAGCCAGGTGGCAGCTCCAAAAAGGTGGAAAAGCAGAAGTGTCTCAAGTTACCCTTGCTGTCTCAAGTTGACGTTTAGACAGGCCCGCTCGGCTGTCTGACTGTGGTCTGAAAACATTCAGACCGTTTCCAGCCCACCGCGCCACCCTAAACCAGACGGGCGCGTCTCCGGCCAGCGTGTACGGTGGGTTGCCTACCTCGGCGGCCGCTTGCGCCACCGCCGTCCTGGCGACTGTTACGCGCTCCACTCAAAACTTCGCGCGACCAGCGTCGGAGCGTCGTCTGCTGCGCGTTGGCTGAGCGACCGACCCCGCAGAGCGCGCCACCTCTCGCAACGCGCCGCCAGCGCCAGCTCCCCCCTCCCCTCCGATCGCGCCCGGCGAAGTCAGTCAGCTGTGAGCCGCTTGGACGGACGCGCATCGCCGCTGCGCCTCGCGCCGTCGCCGAAGTCTCGGGTAACCGCTGCACGTGGCCGTCAAACTCGCCACCAACGCCGTCAACCCCGGCATTATGGACTTTGCGAAGACGACCAACTTGATGAAGCCCGCAAGGTGTGAATCCTGGACAGCGCAGCACGGTACAGTCACGTCGAAACCAGCAGTTTTTCTAATGAAAATCATTGTGTACACAGGGCTTCAAGTCTGGGGCTCTCTCTCGCCGCCATGACTGGCTAGACCATCTGATTGCCCCTGCCCCACCGCTGCTGCCTGTCCCGGACCATGCCTTGCCCAATTCATCTCGCCGTGTCGATGGATGCCACCACGACGGCCGCCGCCGAGCCTTCGCCGTCGACGCCGCCCGGCGCGTACGCCCCGTACACTCGTCGCCGTACAGTGTGTCGCCATGCTTCGGTGCCGCCTTGCCTGGCGCCGCCCTCGCTTCGCCAGCAGTGATGTGTTAGTGTTGTGAAGTGCAGTGACGTCACAATGTGACCACTTGTTTGAACCCTGGTTTTGAACGCTGTCGCGCTGGCCGGGTTCCTCTTTTGTGAATGTAACCGTCGTGTTACTCTGTAAATAGTGTGTGTGTGTGGCCGGGGGACGCCCCGCGCCGCTCTGTCATCGACGCTTCTGTTGTCGTCCTTTGGTGAGTGCACTCTTTCATTTTTCTTTACCTTGGCCAAGGGTTTGTTGTCTTGTATGTACTGTACTTGTGTATTTTGTCCCGTACTTGTTGTGTGCCGCGCGTACCTAGAGTCTCTATTGTCGTTACGTTGCGTTATGTCAGCGTGTGTAGATTATGTATGACTTTGTGTTATACTTTGTTAGATCTGTGAAGTGGTCAATTTCTAGATCTGTTCTTTGTAAAGTAAATTCGTTTCTTATCCACTAAAACTCTCGCGCGGTACGGTTAGTGACTTTAACGACACTGTAATTTAAACGGTCTTTGTACACTTTTGTACTTTTACGCATCCCTTTATTTTCTTAAAACGCTGTTACGTGATTTTTGACAGTGCTGTATTTTTCTGTCTAGTTCATGCTCGTTTGTTAATTAAATATTGTGGTTGAGCATTTCCGTTGCTTTAGTACTAATCTGGGTCGCGGCCTTTACTCTAGTTTTTGTGAGTTATACTGTTTTTTACATTCCGTTTGAATTAGACTTTATAGTTGTGCGCATCTTAAAACTTCGTCTTTACGGTTTGTTGTTACCTTACCCGCGACTCGTGATCCGTCTGTACTAAAATTTACAGTGTCCTGCAAGTACGTTGATTTTCAAGTGGGTTCGTGCCCCACGTTGCACTTGTTATTGTGTGTTCTGTCGTAATGAGTCAATACACTTGTATGTAGTACAAAACCCATTGTTTTTTGTTCTCGCGTTAGTCCGGTCGACGGTCTCTCCAGGGTGTGTTTTGCTTGCGCGCATTGATGCGTCGCCTTTCATTTCATTCTTCGGCGTGACCTGGCGCCCGTACAAAAATTTAAGTCGGCCGGTCTATTCGCGCCCCTTTTTCACCCCTCTCTCTCAACCCTTGTAAGCTCCCTGCTGCTGCTTGAGAAGAAGAGATTCATCGATACTGCCCCTCTGTGGCCATGCTTAACCCACCCCTCGTTTTAGCAACTATAACACCACGACGCATCACCCTTGGACACGTCTTTCGACTACTTATAGTGAGCGCGATTTACTAGTGCACGCCCGTTTTCGGTGACGGGAAGGGAAAGGAAAGGAAAAGTGACATATTTCTCCATTTAATTACTCCATTTCCATTTTATTCATGCACGATGAGACACCATGAAATGCAAATAATGCTTGTGATTGGTACAAGATCCGTTATACCATGAACAGAACAGGGGTCAAAAGGAGGTCCTTTTGCCCCCTCTGGATCCACGCGAGAGTTGACAGCCCATGATATTCCCAGTTTGCCAATAAGATTAATCTTTACTTTCATTTGTACAGAAAACGAGGTTTTCGAAAGCCGACCTCCCGTGTCAAGGAACAGAATTCACCGAGAGGAAACAGAAGTAGCCGCCCAGAGGCAAGAAATGCAAACTCTCTCTACCTTGCCTGACGCAACAAAAAGGCGATGCAAGTTTCTCAGTATACACTCTAAAATATGTTTATAAAAACTTAAAAAAAAAATTAAAACGTTAACTTATACTCGAATTTTTGTTTTGAAATAGAGGTTGAAGTTTGCCCTGACCTTGGGCTAAATGGTGCTACTCAGACCCGCATCATCGATGACACGCAAGCCCAGTCCAGCTCCTTGTATGAACAGATTATGGAAGCACTTCTGCCGCGCCAACTCCGCGGAAACCCTGCCATCAGCAGGACTGGGGTTGTTGCCAATGTAGGTGTCCACCCCAAAGTGCTGGATGCGTCTAGAAGTGAGTTTTTGCACGGGTTCATACTTTGTACAGTGGATGTTGGGCCCCTTAATACTTTGAATACTTTTGAATCGTTTAAGATATAATTTCTTTTGAAAGGTTTCGTCAACTAGTACGCCAAGGGAGGGTCGAAAAACCTGGGTTGCGTAAAGAAAGCCGCCAACCGACTTTACTATCAAAGCCACAAGGATGTCCTGCGTACCCGAACTGCGTGATAAGCACAAACAAAAAGCATGACTGTTGAGCACCTCATACCTACCTCACTGCGAGAAAAGATCACGGTAAATCCTGTACTGATTACTCCAGACTTCGCTGTACTTTTTTTAACAGGCAATTCCGTCGTTTTTTTACGGGCAATACCGTCCTTTTTTACAGGGAATGCCGTACTTTTTTACCCGGCAATCCCGTACTTTTAATACCTATCAAAAACTGCTATAATTTTGTTTAGTCTGTTGACCCTCTTTTTCCAAGTTCCTGATGCACGCAACTGCTGAAGTCGGACTCCTGGACCCCCCTTCACACCACTCGTTGGAAAGGTCTCGACGAGACCTATCGAAAGGTGCAATAAAATTTTTCAGTCGGTCGACCCCCTTTTTTCAAGATCCTGATGTGTACAATTCTTGGAAGCGGCCTTTGTTGGGACCAGATCTGGTCCTTCCTACGGCATGGACTGTACGGAAGAACGGTAACTACTGTTAAAAGACTACGGAATATTTTGTAAAACAAGTACGGTAAATACTGTAGACTGTACGGTGGATAAGGGAGGGTGGGGTACAATGGGACACGGGGCACAATGGGACACTGTCAAATTAGCCACCTTGCGGTGTTCGTACCCCATGGGAACACCCACGTGATATCCACGTTGCATCCACGTGCAATAGGTGGATTAGGTGGATGGATTTTTTCCACCCAAAATCGACGTAGAGCGTTCGTCGATTTCGCAGCGAAATAATTACTGCAAGAATTCAACGTCGATTCCACGTCGATGTTGCAGCGAATGAGAGACGCTGTAGATCGACATCGATTCCACGTCGATTTTACAGCGATATAAACGTTGCTATAATTCGACATCGCTTCCACGTCGATTTTGAGTCGAAGAAAGAGTTGCTGCGGATCGACGTTCAATCCACGTCGATCGTTTGTGGATTGTATAATCGTTGCGTATGTTCAGCCGCAAACACTAATTGGATAGGAAACAACTGTTAAAATGCCGTGCACCGCTTCCAAGTCGAGACTGTTCCCCAGCTTGAGGAGAAAATCCGCTAGAACGTTGCAGAAAGCCCGGGTCTACCAAGGTGCGCGAGCAGCGCGAGGCACATCGCCCGCCTTCGTGTCGTCCCTCAGCCGGCTTCGTGGCGCAGTTGGTAGCGTTGCGGTGCCGTAAGGCACTGGTCCTGGGTTCGAATCCCGGGAAACAAAGGACATCCCATCAACAATTCATCGGGTGCGAAGGTAACAAAAAATGTAACACAGACCAAGCAACATATGCAAAAAAAAAAAAATTGTTTTGAAGAAGGTGAACATTTTACAAGAATATTGATCGATGAACTAATCCACGTCCCATCCACGCCGCCTCGCGCGTCATTTAAGGCTCGATGTCGACTCGACGATACACGTCGATTCGACGTGGGCAGTCAACATCCCCTCGACGTCGCATCCACGCTCATGTTCCCATGGGGTAGGATCTGCGGGTTACGCTCGATTATAGGCCAGCAGTTGCCATGTTAGTTTCACAAAGCGGGAACTTTATTCGACTGAGCGTTCTTTCGGCAGGTCGAAGCAAAGTGCGAATGTAAGAAAAACGAGGTAAAACTAGCAAGACCGGAGAATTTTGTTTTTCATCTAGCATTTAAAGTATTTGTCGCACGTTCGTAGCGAGTTCACCAGTGTGTTCGTTGGTCTTTTGAGGTTCAGTGAGACTTGTCTGGGCGCTCTGGCTTTTGGGGTTGAAGAGCTAGAGCGTGTCCAGTCCAGCGTGTCGTTCGGGGCACAATGGGACACCCTCGTTAGGGGCACAATGGGACGTGTTAATCAAAGGGCTTCCAAGTTTTAGTTGTAGTTTATGTTTAAATGAAGCCAAACCATACGTTTATTATGTTATTCACAAGAATTTTGGCATCAAACATTTCATTTGCGCTTTTTTACTGTATTTAACACTGCATTTTCTTCATTTGTTACACATCATACTCCGGAATTTTTTTAAGGCAACCAGGAACGTAAGTTCTTTTTTAAAATAGTTTGTGACGAAAATAGATCAAAACCTATTGCCCACAATTTTTTGAATGCTCCTTCGCTTTATTTTTAGCTCATAAAAGGATGTGTCCCAATGTGCCCCAAGGCTGTCCCATTGTGCCCCAGCCCGGGGCACAATGGGACAAGTGACACTTTTCGGCAAAATGTCTCCACAGACCAAAAATGCCGTATATTCCCGGGTGGAAGGATCTGCAGTTAAAACTATATGACAAAACAGGAGTTTTTCTGTTGTAAAATATATTGTTTTAAGTGAAAAAAAAATTTAAAAATCAAGAAGTTAAAAGTAACTTTTAAGAGAAAAAAAATTGTAGTTAAACTGTAGTCAACTGCAGTAAAACTGCAGTTTAACTATGCAAAAACTACCAGTTATTTGGAACAACTATAGTTTCTGCCTCATTTTCGTGCTAGTTAAACTGCAGTCAAACTGCAGTTCAACCTTAGTTTCGAACAACTTAAAAGCCATTTGAAATAACTAGACAGAGAGTAGTTGGGGTTCAGTTTCCGAAAATAGAGTGAAAATTCAAAAGCCTCAGCCCTGTTATCATTTTGCCACCTTAGGTGTTTTCAACCTTAGGTGCTAGTGAGTGGAGTCACCTCCTCTTGGAGTTGATCACTCCTAAAAAATATACTTCGCATCGAGGACTGATGCACTTGGGGGCACAGCGATCGGAGCCTAACCAAACTACGACCCGTAGCCGTACTCGAGAGGAAAGTTGTACTCAAAGTTATTTCCCTAATATTCCACCTATCGAGGTCAATCCTTTTGTGGTAGAGTCATAGCATCTCAAATATTTGCCCTGCACAGAGTTTGATCCAAAAATATTCCTCTGATCGGCTGCAAGAACACTTTTAACTCGAAGACGTAAATGATGCGACACTAGCGCCACCTAGCGGATGATGCCACTAAGTGTCCATTTTTGCGGTAGTCAGTATGCTTTGCTCCAACTTCACTCAACGAAAGTGTTATTTAATACTACTAGCATGTAATATTATGTTTATTTTAAAAAGGGTATATGAAGGACTTAACAGAATTACTTTGATTTAGATTTAATAAAAAAAAATCAAAACTAAGAATTTTTTTACATCTTTTAAACTACAAGCAATTTTAGAGTAATCCTATGTAAAGTTGTAGTCCTCTTCATGACAAACTTGCATTTTATTACCAATTTTAATTTTAAACTGTCAGTATAAAAAATGTAAGAGCAAAATATTTTGGACCTTTGCGACAAGTCAGTTTACGTAAACTTGTCGCAGACTTAAGGTTACTTTGTCTCTCTAGGGAGGCTAACTTTAAAAAAGGGGAAACTTGCATAAATTTTTAAACAGCGAACAACTATACCATTTAAAGTAAAGCCAACTGTATTAGCTATAAACCTTAAACGTTTGCTTTTAACCTGATACTTTTTTTAAAGGGAGATGACAAAAAATTCAACGTAAACCTCATCTGCTTTAAAAGCAATGAAGCAGCCACTGTAATTTTGAGTTCCCCTAGTGGTATGTAACTTTTACTTGATACAACTAGAAGATTGCATAAGAAGTATGGAAACGAACTAGTTTTGAGACATAACTATCAACGTTAGTATGTCGATAAGAGAATACGTTTAAAATACATACTAAGTACGGAAACATACTAGATGAGAGACAGTTTTTGAATATTTATTTTCAGCAGTCGCTTTACTTCCAGAAATGGATATTAAGTAAATTGTAACTGAAACTTAAACTGAACCTCCATCTGAACTTCAAATCAACACTAAAACAACATTGTGAACTGACAGAAAACTACAATTTTAACTGCAAAGTGGAATTGTATTTAGTCTTCAGTTTCTTTTTAAAACTAACTTTAGTTCGGGAACTGCAGTTTTGGTACTGTAGTTGAAACTACAGTTTAACTAAAGATCCTTCCACCCGGGTTCAATTTTATGGTCAAATAAAAGTCATAGACAAATAAACAAAGAACATTTTGAGCTATCGGGCGGCATTCTAGCTCCAACGGTCTCGGATCTAGGCCAAAAACAAAAAAAGCGTCCCATTGAACCCCACCTTCCCTTACTGGTTTTTGAAGTACGGTAAAGTTTGGCAAAAAAATTATCCAGGATTTACCGTCATTTTTTCTCAGAGTGCTCCCAAAACCTGGAAAACACAGAAAAATTTGAAAGTTCCAGTGATACGATGGGTAGGGTGGAGTGAAAATCTGGGATCAAAAAACTGGTCACGGGCTAAAGTACTTGAAGATATCCTTAGACCGGCTGCAATGCCCAATTTGACCCATCGGACCCCCTTCTACCCCCCGCGGGGATCCAAAGTGGGGTCTGTGAGGGAAAATTGACACTTTTTCGCTCATAGCGGCCGAACCAGGCATCATATCCAAGACGGCCAAAGTCAGGAAGATGCGGAATTTAATTACGAAGAGAATGGTATATGAATGAAAACTGAAGGGCAACATACTACGCTTTGCCTAACGCGATTTATAGTGAAAAGCGGTGGATTTTAAGCGAAAATATTCATTTTCGTAGATCCAGATCAGCCCACAGAGGTCCCAAATCATACCCTCCTGTATAATTCGACGAGACAAGAAGATTATACTTCGAACATTTTTGTCGGGAACCTATAATTACTGAGATACGGCCTGCTCAAGGTGCGATTTTTGTTGAAATTTCGTCGTTTTTCACTAAAAATCGCGTTAGGCCAAGCGTAGGATGTTGTCCTACAGTTTTCAATCATATACCATTCTCTTCGTAATTAAGGGGGCAGTAGCGTCATTTTCACGTGTTTTGACGATTTTCGAACCTCCTGTTTAGACGTTAATATAAAGATATGTATGAATGCCAGAGACAAACGGCAGGCACCATTTGAAAGATAAAAGTTTTTACAACATTTTCAAAAAAAAATATTTTGTTTTAGCATTGAATTAGGATGTTTTGTGTTCTATGCAAAAATGGTCTGCAAAATTACATGGTGTCACTGCGCGCACGATTGCAGCCAAAGTTTTTAACTTTTTACCAATCGGTAAAATGCATCTGAAAAAGCATGAAATTGCCCATAAAATGACCCTTGGGTTTCAATATTGGGCAAGAAAAACTATTGAAACGCTCATCTTCAACTTAAGATGGAAACGAACCACATTTTTTCTGGCCCAATATTAAAACCCAAGGGTCATTTTATGGGCAATTTCATGCTTTTTCAGATGCATTTTACCGATTGGTAAAAAGTTAAAAACTTTGGCTGCAATCGTGCGCGCAGTGAAACCATGTAATTTTGCAGACCATTTTTGCATAGAACACAAAACATCCTAATTCAATGCTAAAACAAAATATTTTTTTTTGAAAATGTTGTAAAAACTTTTATCTTTCAAATGGTGCCTGCCGTTTGCCTCTGGCATTCATACTTATCTTTATATTAACGTCTAAACAGGAGGTTCGAAAATCGTCAAAACACGTGCAAAAGACGCTACTGCCCCCTTAAATTCCGCATCTTCCTGACTTTGGCCGTCTTGGATATGATGCCTGGTTCGGCCGCTATGAGCGAAAAAGTGTCAATTTTCCCTCACAGACCCCACTTTGGACCCCCCCCGGGGGGTAGAAGGGGGTCCGATGGGTCAAATTGGGCATTGCAGCCAGTCTTAGGATATCTTCAAGTACTTAAGGCCGTGACCAGTTTTTCGATCCCAGATTTTCACTCCACCCTAACGATGGGATATTTTAAAACTGTATGTCTCATAGTGGTTGCCTACTTTCCAGGGGTTAAGAGAAAACAAACCATTTTGGAACGGTTAAGTTCAGCGTAATCAAAACACAAAGTCCGTCTTCATGGTGGCAAAGGTGCATTCTCGCTTGTAATGCTCTCTGGACCAATAGTTCCAATGAATTTTTAGGTTCCCTACTTTTCAGGCGTGCCAATTTTCTACAGACAACTTTTAGGGTAGAATTTCAGACTGTTGGCCACTTCTTATGAGAGACAGGGTCAATTTTTCCTTTTTATACGTAGCTAGTAAATATAACTTGAGGGGTGCGCATTAGTACTGTTGTCAAGGTATAAAAATCCATAAAAGAAATCTTCTCTTTAGGACCGACGGAGAAGGCTACTTTGTACTCTGCAGGTTATGAATGAAAAGCTGCTGCGTTCGTGACCCGGCTAGCCATCACTGCTTCTCGCTGTAATTGTTAACAGTGCGATTCAGGCTAGATGACAGGCAATGCTGTTCCTGAACACGACAAAGTGATTTCACATCAGCTGCTGACTGCGGCCAGGACAACGATGCCGGGAGCGAGGGGTGAATTACTAGTGTACTCATGTGTACAAATTTGACCGTACTCAGTGTACTCACAAGTTTGAGAAAGCAGAAATTCTCTAGTTTTTCGACTGATTTAACGTCGACTGCCGTTAAAAACGCTAAATAAAGCCTTAAAACGTTTAAAATTGTGAAATTTATGAGTAAAGCAAGGTGTACTCACCCGTACTCATGTACTCATGTGTACACCAGAACGCCGAGTGATTCACCCCTCGGCCGGGAGCCCCACTTACGACGTTTCACCCCTTTTCAAAGAACTCACTACTCACGAGGAATTGTGTACAAGACAGCTTCTGAGTTGACCGCGGTGGCGTACACCGCCCGATGAACAGGCGGCCAACTCCTACTGCCGCTAGCTAGACCCCACTCAACGGGCCGAAGACACGCACGGGGGGTCTGGAGGGCCCAGCGAGCGTAGCGAGTCATACTATGTGCCCGTCCCTCCGTCATTTTTCAATTCAAAAAATAAACGGAACGGGCCAAAAATTGCTTTTGATTGCTGCAAGCACTATCTATGGTACCTGTCACCACACTGCGTAGGGCTGCCAATTTTTCGACCAAATGGTGTCAATTGACACAAAGCGTGATATGGTTAAAATGTTGGCAAAGAATGGAGGGAGGTGCCGCCCTCCACTGAAATACCTAATAAGGAAAACTACAAGTGAGAAGACTCTGCGAAAGCTAAGTTTGCTAGACTGTGTGAATCACCAAACTCTGTACCTATTCGAAGCGCCTGGGCTAAATCAAGACTTTCAGGAACTGGGCCCAGAGGTTTGGGAACAAAACTCCTCATTAAAAAAAACAAGAGATATTGAAAAGCCTTCAGGTCGTGAACGACCCCGCTGAAAGAGGTGTGGCCTTAGTAAAAAATTTCAATGGAGAACTAACAAGAAATGAAGATTATTTCCAAAATTTACTGGTGGTAAGAATCGTCAGAAAAATGGACATAATTGAACGTTATAGTTTAAGACCATTTCTTTCCTTCCTTGACAGTTTCAGAGAAAACTCAAATCAGGAAAAGGAGGACTCTCTCACATAAAAGTACTTTTTCCCTATTAAAGATGGGCTGGAACTAATCCTCCTGTATTTCTTCTTACTCCCCCCCCCCCGGTAAACACAGCAAGATAATGTGTGAAGGCACGGGCGTTCCAATTCAAACAGCGCGCCAGCGCGCGGCGCAGCGGCAACAGTGTCGTGGCGCGCCGGGCCGGGCGAGGCTCTGGCGCGCCGTTCAAACACCGGCCGGCCCCGACCGCGCCTTCTCGCATCCGCGGCACTCGGTGCGCGTGGCCGTTTAAGGATTGGGATAGGGGATCGGTTAGCCACTGGGTAAAGCTTGAATTTCCGCAAAGCCGTTCCGGCATTCTGCCCCTCAAATACCCCCCCCCCCCCAAAAAAAAAAAATCGCCTTATCTTAGCAGTGTACTGGTAGCATGCGGCGAAGGCGCGATTTCACTGCTGGCGATCGCTAGCAGGGACCCGAGGGACCCTAGGGAAGGCCTCTGCAAGTTGGCGCGGCTCAGCCACCGGTAGTGACGTCACAGTGCCCGCTCAAACATGGCGGTGCCGCGCTCGCCCCAACAAAGGCCCGTTTGGTTTTTCGCTGTGCGCACCGGGTAAATATTGTCTGAATTCGTTCAAATTTGGACACAGGCCATTTCAGACGTGCCCTCACCGAATTCCGAACGAAAATTAGAAATCTATTTTTTTCTGACCACCCTAACCAGCGCCGCACGCTACGGTAGGTGTAACGCCAGGCGTAGTTAGTCGGAATTGGTGCAGCATCGCGAAACTCGTTACGACAAGCCCCTGTCTGGACCTCCGTGAAATTGGCGTATCCACTCGACGCACAATTAACGCCGCTATGCCCAAAAAATTGAGCGTATATTGGGCGTTTGAATGGTTACTGGGAAAAAAATTGTGCGTTTCAATTACAGTAACAAAGGGTTCTAGAATCATAGATACGCTAGATTCACGTTGGCGTATCCACTTGACGCAATATTAACGCCGGAAATGGAACTCAATTTATCTTCGTAGCTTGAAATATACAACCCCAATTGAGCACCACGCTGGAAAGGAAATGAAGCTGTAGGGTTAACTATGCAGTTATCGGCAGGGGTACAGTTATCATCATCTCGGCGAATAGTTGGGTCCTGCTCTGCAAGTACGCGTCCGTTAGTGATGCGGCCAATGCAGGTAGCTAGAGACACCTTTTGAGCATGTCCCCGGACAAAAAGATTTCGCGCCCGTTACGGGCACAGCCCGAGCAAATCTGGGCACAGCACGGGCGTGTCCGGGCTCAGCACGGGCTCAGCACGGGCACAGCACGGGCAGGTACGGGCGCACCATCCGAAGGCGGGCCGAGGCTCGAACCCGCATGGGGGCAAATGCGGGCAAGTACGGGCAAGTGCGGGCAGGTGCGGGCAGACACGGGCAGATGCGGGCAGACACGGGCAGACACGAGCACATACGGGCAGATGAGTCTGCATCCGGAGCGCCTTGAGGTTTGTGCCCGAGACCCATTCTTGGACGAGCTCGGAAAAGCTAAACACGAGTAATCGAAGCCTGGAGCAGTTCTACATGCATGGAAGCTATGGGGACCATCTCGTGCCGGATGAGCATGGAAGTAGTTTGGGTTGCCTAAGCTACAGGTACGGGGCTCGTCCATCATCGTAGCTTAGGCGACCCAAACTTCCTCCATGCTCACCTGGCACGAGATAGTTAGCTTCCAGGCATGCAGCACTGCTCCAGGCTTCGATTACTCGTGCTTACCTTTTTCGAGCTCGTCCACGAATGGGTCCTGGGCACAAACATCAAGGCGCTCCGGATGCATCCGCATCTGCCCGTATGTGCCCGTATGTGCTCGTGTCTGCCCGCATCTGCCCGCATTTGCACGTGCCTGCCCGCATCTGCCCGCATCTGCCTGAACTTGCCCGCATTTACCCCCATGCGGGTTCGAGCCTCGGCCCGCCCTTGGGATGGTGCGCCCGTACCTGCCTGTGCTGTCCCCGTGCTGAGCCCGGACACGCCCGTGCTGTGCCCAGATTTGCTCGGGCTGTGCCCGTAACGGGCACGAAATCTTTTTGTCTGGGGTAGGACCGAGACAGCATCGCGTTTGACTGAGCATGTCAGCCAACAGAGCCACGTTTCTAGTCAAGTGCAGAATGAGGCCGCTTCGGCCGCCCGTTCTTATCTTCTATGCTAGGAACAGGGTTTGTGAAAGTGGGCCGGAAAAAACTATTCTCCTTGCAAGGTTCCTTCTCCCCATCTATTGAAGAGGGCATACTGTATTTAAGCCAAGTTTTACATCGTTTCATATGAGTGGTCATCGGACAGAACAACCTATTTTCAATGGGTTTCCCATGTGACTCACGCCCTTTTGCCCAACGGCCGCTGATATGTTTCCGAGGGTGCTCATGAGGAATGAACAATCCATTTTCACCCCCCCCCCCCTCCTGGTTCGAATCCCGTTGGGGTGGATTTCTATCACAATTTTCATGAGCTGTTTATCATATCGGATGTTTTCGGGGGTCCTGACAACGGAAATGACGTCAGTTTGGAACTCAGCCCACGTTCAAGAAGTACTTGTGACACTGAATCCTATAAAGAGGTCTGGGGGAAGGAGCCCTCCAGCCTAAAATTAGAAACCGAACATCGACTTGTGATGACACCGATTAATATGTTCAATAGAATAGACGCCTGTCGAGGGCAGTCCAGATCCGCAGGCCAAGGTATGTGTAAACGCCAGGCGTGGTTTGTCGTAACTGACGCAGCCTCGCGAAGCTACGACAAGATACGGTCTGGCGTACACCGACCTTGTTTGGAGCCGTCCATGAAATACGTAACGCTTTTTGAGGCCATTTTAGACCCCCCCCCCCCAATGAAACGCGGCGTCCGAGGCAGCGTCACGCTGCTTGGGGCCCCTCCCCCCTTCCCCGGTGCGTTACGTTACGAATTGCTTGATTAACAGTCCAAAACGCGTAGAAACTGTCAAAACGTTCGAGGCAACCGCAATAGGGTACTTTCGGAAATCCTGAACCGGAAGCAAGCGGCCCAGCAGACGCCAAATTGGCCGGAAACTAACCTCTCTTCGGATCGAAAACAACAGCCGAGCTGTACAAATATTGCTCGCGAAACACATATGCACTGCAAGAAAGTATCAAACGACTGTTTATGTTCAAGTGTGGCCGATACGTTTGACTAACGTCTCTTTCCCATGTCAAGTTTGGAACTACTTCTGCCAACATGGCGTCTGTGTGCTTCCGGTTCAGGGATCTACGAAAGTACCCTATTTCATGCAATTAAGAATAGGTGACTTTCGTCGCTCTTGAGTTACATTAAGCCGAGTCGAACTCCCCCGCCCCCCAATGAAACGCACCGTAACGAAAACTCTCACCCCGGCCCCCCTTATGTGGGTTACGTACTTTATGGACGACCCCCGGGTGATTTATGCCTATTGCAAACAAGGTAGGTTTACGCCAGACCGCGTCTTGTCGTAACAGGCTTCGCGATGTCTCGCTGCCTGTCCCTCCAATCCGCGCCTGGCGTACCTACCTTGGCCTGCGGCGCTTGCCTGCCATCGGCAGGCAATAGGGTATTTTAACGAATCCCTGGCCCGGAAGTCAAAGAACAAAAGTAAGAACCAAAACGGCTTCTGCGCATGCGCAGACGTTCCCCATCCACTCTGAGGCAGCGTCTGTGCAACGAAGAAGTGGTTTTGGTTCTTACTTTTGTTCTTCGACTTCCGGTCCAGGGATTCGTTAAAATACCCTATGGCTTGTCCATGGTGGGCTACTTCTAGCTTGTTGCACACTGGAGGGCTCGGCCCTCAGAACCCCCTTCATTCTCAACAGAGTTGCTTATTCTACAGATATCACGATCTTGACCCTAGTAACTTTTCACTTGTCGAGGCTGGGGGGCCTCCGCCCCCAGCCCCCCTTTCGTCAAGACAGGAGTGATCTGCCTGCAGAAAACTGGATTTTTCGCTGTTTATAAAGTGTTTCTCGGCTGTGAATTCTGAACCAGTTAAGCTAGGATAGTGAAATTTCGCGTGTGCCGAGCCACGAACATACATAAAGACCCCGCAAAATCTCAGCTGAATCGGCCGAGCCGTTCATGAACGGCTCAGGAGGAGTAGTGCGACAGACATATAAAAAAACTTTCCAAACCCACCCTAGTAACAGGCTTCGCTATCGCCCAGCCAATAAATATCTCGGACAGAAACTTAACTGTTCTAATTGAAACAAAATTAATCTCAGCACAAATTAATCTGGTCATCGTTTACAGTCAGTAGGCTCAAGTAATAGACCATTCTAGTCGTCGCCGACTGAAGAACAAGAAGAATCACTAAACCGGAAATGGCACCGGCAACTTAACCTCACTCACCCGTCCGAGTAGATCATCTTAAAAGTTCTTCGATTCGACACTCTTTCAAAACCAATTTGGCTTGTGTCAATCCTTTTTGTCAAAGGAAAGAAGTATATTCGTTAGCGTAACTTCCTTTAACCAGGCTCACTTCCTATTCCCGATCTACTTTATTTCCGGTTTTCTGATTCTTCTTGTTCTTCAGTCGACGACGACT
Source organism: Thrips palmi (assembly GCF_012932325.1). Lineage (NCBI taxonomy): Eukaryota > Metazoa > Arthropoda > Insecta > Thysanoptera > Thripidae > Thrips > Thrips palmi. The sequence continues at coordinate 5,896,094 of NW_023144625.1, read as the reverse complement.
AGGATAGTCCATCACTCCTTTTATCTTCTAACAGGATAACGGTCCTTCATGTGAGTGAGCAGTGACAGTCCATCACCCCTTCTATCTTCAAACAGGATAACGGTCCTTCATGTGAGTGAGCAGTTTGGCCGAGCCGTTCAGGAGAATAAGTGCGCACACACACACACACAGACAAAAATTTTTTCGTAACCCCACTGGAGTAACGGGCTTTGCTATCGCTCAGTCAATGAAGCAATCCTCAAATGATAAATGTGTACCCTCAAATAAGGTCCCATCCCACATGTTGGAAAATTTGGAGCATTTCCTATAGTAAGCTGCATGATTTCCCTTGTACGCTTTGTTTTTGTACAACACTTGCATGGTGCGGCAAGATTATTGCACCTTCCAGTGGCTGCAGAAATCCCTCTTCATGAAAACATTCTATTACTGTCTTATGATCTTGCCTACAGAATTCATAGATCTCTTTGATATTTTTACACACGGGTAACAACATGATTCTCGTCATTCCCCTTTTGACTTGTTAAGAGCTGTTTCGGTGGACGTAGTTGCAAGACTCACCGAAAGATGGCGGTGTACGCAGTGCGGCGATCGTCATTTGTCGTCTGCTTAAGCTGTTGATGGTAAACACGGCCCTTAAATTGACCCTGCGTGGCTTTGAAACACCTGTGTTGAAGCTGTTTCTGTTATGCTATTGCAAGCCTTTTTATCCAGCATGGTACAACGCGTGCAGTGCTTTACGGTGCATAACAATGCTCTTGATTGGCTCAGATTTTCTATTTCTAAATTAATACGACTTTTTTCTCTTCCGTGTCATTTTCGGCGTTTCTTTCTCAAACGCTACCCTTGGGGGCCTACAGTTCCTAGTTGAGCCGGGGCGTGGATTTTGCCACACTATAATTTTTTCAGATACTTGCTGGTTCACAGGGCCATACATTAGCTAAGCAGTAAAGTTGTAGGGGCACCCAGGAAGTGAAAAACATTGTAGATTCGTCTACTGGTTCCGTGTCCTGGCTTTTCTGCTTGTACTTTGAGTGCCCTGATTTGCCATCCTTAGACATCCAGTACAGGGCATACAGGACATGAGCCCCGTCCCGTTTGAGCCCCGATGGTCTGAGCCCCGACCTGAGTCCCAACCTGAGCCCGGGTTGAGCCCCGACTTGAGCCCCGACCCAAGCCCCAATTTTCAGAGCCCGGATTGAGCCCCGACCTGAGCCCCTTTTGAGCCCCGTTTGAGCCCCATTTGAGCCCCATTTGAGCCTCGCGACCTAAAATCACGCATTTTTGCATGATTTATTGCCACGGGGCTCAAGTGGGGCTCAAACGGGGCTCAAACGGGGCTCAGGTCGGGGCTCAATCCGGGCTCTGAAAATTGGGGCTTGGGTCGGGGCTCAAGTCGGGGCTCAACCCGGGCTCAGGTCGGGGCTCAGACCATCGGGGCTCAAACGGGACGGGGTCATGTCCTGTATGCCCAGTACAGACAAATAAAGCATCTCGCTCATTACAGCCTTGGCAATGAGGAACAGAATTTTTTGACCTATCTGACCGGCCGTGAGTATCATCTCCATTTTCAGCATTGTCACTTTCATCTATCACCAATCGACGCTCATCTGGATCTGAGGCATCACCTTCATTTCCATTAATATCAGCATCCTTAATCCAAAAGGCTCAGTTAATAAATGACTGGTTCAAGAAAAGGAAAGATACCAAATACTGCAATGAATCACTCACCAGGACGACCACCTCATTATTCCTTTCCTGGGAGACTTGGAGCTGCTTGGACTCTACAAATCAAAGAGTGTACATGGTACGCTCTAACTGGATCATGCCTGCAAACACGCTCTAACTAGCGCATGCCTGCCAAGCATGCACTAACTAGTGCATACATGCCATGTACACGCTAACTGAAGCATACATTTACTGCATAAGGGATAGGGAGTTTTCTGCATCAGGAAGCGTGTACATGGCATGTATGCACTAGTTAGTGCATGCTTGGCAGGCATGCGCTAGCTAGAGCGTGCTTGCAGGCATGCTCCAGTTAGAGCATACTATGTACACTCTTTGATTTGTAGAGGAGCTGTCGCAAAACCCAATGGTCCACCATAGACTGCAGTCCAACAACAGCGCAAGATCCAGAAATGCATATGTCAGTGGGATGACAGGCTTTCATGGCTGTTGCCAGTCTGTCGTATCTTGGGTACAAGTTACAATTTCTTCCTAAACTTGATTTTCGCAGGGTAATATACTGCTCTGAGTTGCAGGACCAATTTTAAAGCTAGGGCAGTGGATCTCAACCCCTGGGTCGGTCGCGACCCCATTTGGGGTCGCGGCATGCTACCTGGGGTCGCGTGAGGTCGCGAGTTGGCTCCTGAGGGTCGGTCTGCGGGGAAACCGCCAGTGCGGAAATACGGAAAAACCGACGGGTGTTTGGTGTTTTTGGCGCTTCCAAGCGGAAACAGACGCATAGAATACACACGCTAAAACTTTTCTAAGTGGAGGCAATCGCCAATGTTAAGCGTGGCATAGGCGCCAATGTTATTGAAAGGTGGGCGGCACAAAAGAGTACCAGGCTTGGGTGTCAAAATTAACACAGCCAGGCAGCTATCATTTGAAAATGTGAATGTCTCATTACAAATTTCGGCCCTCTATTTTAAATGCACTCAAACCCTCCAAATTCGGTCAAAATTCAAAATGTTACAGTTAATTTTCGGAAAAAAAAAATCCCCCCCCCCCGAAAAAGGTGGGGTCGCGTAATTTTGTTCCTGGGGTCGCGAAAAATTTTGGAAGCCATTTTAGGGTCGCGGGCTGAAAAAGGTTGGGAACCGCTGAGCTAGGGCATGGTCCTCGCTTTGGGGTTTTGGGGGACCACCTTCTTGTCGTTCTTCCCAAGCGGTTTTCATTTTTTTTGGCCCTGTCAGAACTCATCATGGTTTCCTTATGTACCGTCAACGGGGGTAACTTGGGACAGTCTGCCCTGTACAGCTTGTTGGTGCTGCCATTCAGCGACGGGGGTTCCTAGCGTCAAACCCGCGGCAGGATTTTGTTTCAGAGGCCTCAGGGCACGCGCGGAAAGGTAGAAAAGGCGCATAACATCACAATTAGTATTTGAGAAACGGGAAACTACAAAATAGGGTTTTTGACAAAATATGTCAAACATTGACAAGTTGACCCCCCTAGTGCAAGGAGTGAAATGCAGATTAGGCCGATTAGTCTCTCTGGGTTGTTAGATCATACACAGACAATAACGTTCGCAAAAGGGCGTTGATTATAGTTTTCCCATCTTCGGTCCAGACTTCATTTTATCAAAAATCGAAATTTTACGGGGTAATTGGAACAGTCTCTTCCTCATGTTTCCAGCAGTCCTTGCCTCCAAGGAGTTGACTGACCCGGTCCCTGACATAACATAAACTTCGGATTTTACGCTGATGATGGAAAGAGATGCCTTGCTGTGCAGTTTTGTCTTCTGGTAATCCATATTTTGAAATTTTCAGAAAATGCCTTGAAAATACCAGTAGAAAAGAGAGTTCCACGTAGAGGCCCAGATATAGTCCAATATCGGTCCTACAAGAGTTCCTAAGCCTGAATTCTTGGTCTGCGTGTTGTGACTTAAATTCATTACATCCATTAACATCAATAGATGCATGGGAATGAAGGTAATTACCTACTGTCCCAAGTTACCCCCGGTCATGGGGTAACTTGGGACACTCTTTCGAGACTGCTTGGAAACGATGTAATCGAGGCAAATGAACCAGACAAGCATGAAATCATGGGGAAAGGGTCAAACTTTAACATAGGTAGGCTCCAATGGTCTGGGTTGAGAATCTTGCCTCTGGCGTTCAAAAAACGTGAAAAAGTGTCCCAAGTTACCCCCGTTGACGGTAATTCTTACTGTAGGCAGCAACCACCACCTTCTCGGGAATGGACACGGTGTCCCCGTGGCCCGTTCGGCTGAGTGCAGGGTTAGAGGCCACCTCTTCGGGAACAAGCCGGTCTAGTAGTCCCCGGAACAGTCCTACTGGATCCTTCCTGTGCAGGGACTGCTCCTGAAGAAGGTGGCTCACTTTCATATAAACCCCCTCGTCCCCAAGGTTTGCCTGGAAAAATATAAAGTGAATAGATATAAAAAGCTAACAGTTTAATTAATATTCTTTAGGTACATGTACACTGCAAGAAAAAGTGTGGATAGTACAACAAAAGTACAACAAAAACTGTACAATCAAAGTACAACAGGGATTGTAGAAAGTACAACGAGAATTGTACAAACCACAACGAGCCCTGGACTGCACAGCACTCGTCATGCCGGTTCTATTGTACTTTGTACAACAATTGTTGTACTTGAATAGTACACTAAATTCCTGATAAAAATTTGCCAGAAATTTGTGTACTACTTTTGTTGTGGTTATTTCCTGCCGTGTAGGTAACTTACATAGCGTGTCTCCATAGCTGGAAGTGGCTTCTGCAGGCACGGAAGCTCCTCCAGCTGCCGCTTCAGAGCATCCAGCACGTCAGGGGTCCGCCTCTTCAAGGCCCTCTGAGGTTGGACCAGGTACGCCGGTACGCCAGGTGCGGATTGGAGGAACAGGCCGCGAGACATCGCGAAGCCTACGACAAGACGCGGTCTGGCGTAAACCTTCCTTGTAACAGGCTTCGCGATGCTGCGGCAGTTACGCCAATAGGGTGCTTCGGAGGAAACCTAGACCGGAAGTCAGCGACAAAACGGGAGAAACAGAAGAGCGTCGCGCGGCTGTGTTGAGCGGTGGTGGGGGCCGGAATCGGAGGAGTGGGGGGAGCATGCGCGCGCCGCCTTCACCCCCACTCCGCCGATTCCGGCCCCCACCACCGCTCAGCACGGCCGCGCGACGCTCTTCTGTTTCTCCCGTTCTGTCGCTTACTTCCGGTCTGGGTTTTCTCCGAAGTACCCTATCCACGCCCGGCGTTTTCACCTACCTTAGCCTGCGGCGCTTCCTGTAATTTTTGTTGAAGCAATGTGTAGAACACTCTGCAATTGAGAATTTAAGAAGGGTTCATGATCGCAAATATCCATATTTGTCTTGCAATAGTGACTCATTGGAAGCAAAGCCGTGCAATAGCGCTAAACGAGTTCGTGGCACCTAATGCCTCCACTCCAAAAGTTAGGCTCCTGAACCCCTCTTTCGATCCCCTTGCTGAATAATATTTTTGAGTCGGTTGACCCCCTTCAAACCCGGAACTCCCAACGCACAGCATTTTCCAATTCCATTTTCCCCAATGTTTGAATTTCCAGTACAAATTTCACCCTGGTGAAAGTTCGCTGGCAGCACGTATTACCTGCTCAAGCTTCCCCAGAGGGCGGAGGAATATTTCGAAGTTGGCACTGCCCTGGCGTCAATGCCGATTGTTGACCGTTGCTGACGCGGGGTGACATGGCTGACGACGCTGCTTCAATAATCACGTCACGAAAGGGAGGCATAAAACTGCTGTACAAAGGCTTTATTTACCACTGCCGTGACAGCCGGAAAGCCTGCCTATCAGCTCCTAGTACTTAAAACAATAAACAACTTGCAGAAGTGGTCAATAATGTAAAATCCTGTGGGGTTCAAACGGATTTGAACTGTTTTAACAAATCCCTCATGACACGAGTGTTTTCGAAAATCAGGGATGAGAAAGTTTGTTCTCGGGAACCTCTAACACATACTGGGCATTAGGGGGCGTCGACATTTGCGACTTTTCGATTTTGACAACGGAATAGCACTCAAAAGTTGCGTTTTTTAATGCTGATTTCAGATCTGTCCTCGGTTTTGCGATCAGACAAAGCTTTGATGACCCTACCGGCCGTTTTATGCAAAAAAGCGGTGTTTTTCATGTTTTTACTGTGTTAAGGCTCCCGGACAGCCTCCACGTCGTCGGCCAAGGTAGGTGACCGTTGAGTTGTCTTCAGTAGCTTAAAAGACAACACTCTGAGCCACGAGGGGTCGTGGGTCACCCCTCTAATGTGCCAAAGACTTGAAAAACTGAATTTTTTTGGTCGAAAATCACTCAATTTTTACCATTTTTTCACCGTTTATCGACTATTACGAGAGCCCACGGGCCCGAGGTCATAACTTACGCAGACCAAAAGGTGTCACTGGGTATAAGAAAGGTCACCCAGCCCCTGCCCGGGCCCGGGGAGGCGCTGGGGCAGCGAGAGAGGCGGTGTCGAATATGTTCAAAATGACCAAAATCAGCTGATCGGCCGCCTGGGACAGGCTGTGTAGGGGATGGGAGCGTGTCGCCGCGCCGGTCACGACGCTTCGCCCGCTGCCCGCCCAGCCGGCCTGCTAGCCAGCCGGCCTGCCAGCCCGTCGGCGCTGCGTAAGCCTGCAAGAGGGACAGAGCGACGGGAGCTGCAGGGCGGGCAGGCTGAAAGCGTTTCCGAAGAATCCATCGCTGCCTCTGTCGCACCCCGGAGGCAGAGCGACGGAGTGCTGCTGGCGCGTGTTGAGTTTGAGTTGCCTAGGCACAGTGAGGCAAGGCGTCAGTGTCGGCGGTGACCGCTGCAAGCGTCGTGCCAGCCTGGCATGGTCGACATGAGCCCCGATGGCCTGAGCCCCGGCCGAGCCCGACTTGAGCGCCGACGCGAGCACTGACTAAGCTACGATGGCCAGAGCCCCGAACTGAGCCCCGGCCGAGCCCGACTCGAGCTGCGATGTCCAAAACCCCGACCTGAGCCTGTTTTGAGCCCCGACCTGGGCCTCATTTGATTCTCATTTGAGCCCCGCGCCTAAAAAGTTAAAATTTTCAATTTGAACCAAAATCTTCGAAGAACAATTCAAAAATGGAATTTTTTCGGCGTGTGGCTCAGATGGGACTCAGGTCGAAGCTCAAACCAGGCTCGGTTCGGGGCCATCGTAGCTCAGTCAGTGCTCGTGTCGGCGCTCAAGTCGGGCTCGGCCGGGGCTCAGGCCATCGGGGCTCATGTCGACCATGCCAGGCTGGCACGACGCTTGCAGCGGTCACCGCCGACACTGACGCCTTGCCTCACTGTGCCTAGGCAACTCAAACTCAACACGCGCCAGCAGCACTCCGTCGCTCTGCCTCCGGGGTGCGACAGAGGCAGCGATGGATTCTTCGGAAACGCTTTCAGCCTGCCCGCCCTGCAGCTCCCGTCGCTCTGTCCCTCTTGCAGGCTTACGCAGCGCCGACGGGCTGGCAGGCCGGCTGGCTAGCAGGCCGGCTGGGCGGGCAGCGGGCGAAGCGTCGTGACCGGCGCGGCGACACGCTCCCATCCCCTACACAGCCTGTCCCAGGCGGCCGATCAGCTGATTTTGGTCATTTTGAACATATTCGACACCGCCTCTCTCGCTGCCCCAGCGCCTCCCCGGGCCCGGGCAGGGGCTGGGTGACCTTTCTTATACCCAGTGACACCTTTTGGTCTGCGTAAGTTATGACCTCGGGCCCGTGGGCTCTCGTAATAGTCGATAAACGGTGAAAAAATGGTAAAAATTGAGTGATTTTCGACCAAAAAAATTCAGTTTTTCAAGTCTTTGGCACATTAGAGGGGTGACCCACGACCCCTCGTGGCTCAGAGTGTTGTCTTTTATGCTACTGAAGACAACTCAACGGTCACCTACCTTGGCCGACGACGTGGAGGCTGTCCGGGAGCCTTAACACAGTAAAAACATGAAAAACACCGCTTTTTTGCATAAAACGGCCGGTAGGGTCATCAAAGCTTTGTCTGATCGCAAAACCGAGGACAGATCTGAAATCAGCATTAAAAAACGCAACTTTTGAGTGCTATTCCGTTGTCAAAATCGAAAAGTCGCAAATGTCGACGGCCCCTACTGGGCATGCCACAAGAAGGGTGAGAGCAAGAGCCGCATTCCGCTAAGGGGTTGTGCTCAACGCGCAATCGTGCCGATCGTGCGGAGCATGCGCAGGACGTTCAGTGTCGTGTTATAGCAGGCGGTGGTTGTGTTTATACAGAGAGGATAAACAACAAGTGTCATTTGACTTCGACTTCGCTTCAGTTCAGTTCTACACGTATTCCTCCTGGTTTGATCATGAAAAAAATTAGACTTAGGTGTGGGAATGATGCATCGAAGTCATTTTTGCTGCGCGTCGAAGATGATGCTGCCGCAATAATGACTGCGGATCCGGACTACTTGACCAACCTGGGGGCGTACCTCTTGTCAACGTATGACCCCTCGCAGTGCGAGTCTGTGGTCATCACAAAAAATGAATGTAACAGTGAGTTTCACATGCATTGTTTTCTCTCAGAATATTATAGAGTACGTGTCTTAATTTTCTCCGCCAAACATTGTTTTGTCTGTTGTCCAGATTTAGTTTTGGATATAAGGACTACCCCAGCTCCAGTAGCATCCACGTCCAATTCTAGTTTATTCACGTGTCCACCACATACATCGAATGAAGGTAATTTTAAAATTAAAAATTGTAGTAATATTTTTATGGTGTTTCTTACTGTAACTTTTTTGGCTGGATTCTAGCAGATGCCACGTCTCCTGCACATAAGAAACTGTTGCGTAAGTGGCTTTTAAATTTCTTGTTTTGTGAAGTTCAAATCCCAGTAATTATTCTTTGGAAGTAATGTTTTCAAACTTATTTCAGTGGATCCTGTTACTCCTGTTAAGAGTGAGAGGAACACGACTGAGTGCAATGACTTGAGTTCCAACGTTGAAGGGCTGTTGTCCCCAAGCAAGAATCAACCATTTACAACTGGTGGCTTGAGACCACACTTCCACCTAACGGCAAAAGTAATTTTGGGGCCCTTTTTTAAGGAAGTTGATATGGTAAGTTGAAAATGAAAAGTAAATCTGCTTATTTATGATGATACAACATTCCAAATCCATTCATCCCGTGATTTCTTTTCAGATTGACTTAAGAGATTTTTTGAATAAAACTGCTATTTTGTATGGCATAGTTAGTGAGGAGGGCACATCAGCTGTTAGACACATTGAAGAAAGAAGCAGAAATGCATCGAAGTGGAGGTACTGCATGCTTTACTTTTGAAAAACCACTATTTGCCTTCATGTTTGAGTAAATAATTCTTTTCTTTCTCCCTCTATTTAGTTTATAAATGAACATGTAGCTTCTCTAATGGGTTCGATTGACCCCTTAGTGGTTTTCAATGACGAAAACCTCTTTTTCTGCCAGGAGAGGAGCCGGGAACCTCCCCCAGAGAAATCTGTTACATGTGGCACAGGAGTAGTGAAGGTGTCAAATTTGCCACGATTTGTCAGAGAGGCACACTTCAAATGCTTTATTTCAATGTTAGCATATAATACAGATCTGGTCGAAGATGGTTCTCCAGTAAAAAATATAACACACCACAGGAATGAAAGGACATGCTCTGTTGAGGTAATTATACGCATGCTTTTTTTTTTCTGAATCCTTCATGAAAGTGGCAGCGGCTAATATGTCCTTTCATCTTGGTTTGCAGTTTATCAATGCAAGTGTTGCTGAAGAAGTGTCCAAAAGAGGTGCTGTTTATGAAACTATTCCCTTGAGAATGGAACATGAAAAGAAAAGTAAGCCTCCTGCTGGTGCAAAACACCGCTGCATTGAATTCGGAAATCTACCTGGCTTCTTTGAACAGGTGGGTTCATATATCTATATAGACTTATTAATTAATCCTTAAGTATTGATTTATTAACATTCCTTTTTTTCAGCTTCATTTTATAAATTTCTTGAACGTCCTTCTCTTTGGTGAGTCTAGTGTTGAAAGTGTTGAAAGAAAATCTTGTGTTGAAACTGTGTCTAATTTTAAAGAACGTTCGTGCGTGGTGCAGGTAATAAAATTCTGCCTAGATTTCTCTTATGATATGTGTTTGCTGTTAGTAATAATTGATAAATCACTGAATTGCATTTTAATAATTTTCCATCCAGTTTATTGATGCTGATATTGCTGAGAGGGTCTTAGCAATGCAACCTGTAATTTATGATCGCCGACAATTGATTCTGAATCTCAGTTCAGAGTCAACTGTTGAGCAACCATCAATTTTATTATTTGAAAATCTTCCTGCAGCTTTTTTTCCGGTACTTTTACCTTTCTCATCACTTTATCACTCTGTTAGCATTTTTTTAAAATTGCCTTTCTGGTATTTAACCATAATTTTCTGTTTTGCCATCACCAGATGCACTTCTCTAACTTTCTGAATGACATGGCACAACATTGCCTGTTCGCTACAGATGACGACAAAGTTGTGGTTCGGGTCTTTGACCACAATCGGTATAAGAAACAATGCTATGTGCAGGTAAGTAGACTTCTTACATGGTCATTGAGTGTTTCATAATCTTGAGGTGGTATGCGATCTAATTTGAATCGCAATTTCGCTATGTTCCAGTTTGTTAATTCTACTATTGCACAGAAAGTAAGTGCCATTGAACCACTTCTGTACGATCAGAAGATTCTAAAATCTTCGTTTAAGACGTTGTCTCAGCCACTTGATGTGCCACCTCCAACAGATCATATTTCTGATACAACAGTTGATCCTGGTAATTCAATCAGAGTGTGTACTGTCCCATGTAAAGAGAGTCAAATTCTTGATAGTCCCTGTTTTTCTTTAACAGACATTGTCTCAAAGGCCTCAACCATCCCTGGCCAGTCTGCTGTCGGCAAACTGGGGGGGGGCCTGGGATGCCAAAAAGACAGAACAGTTTCTCCATACTCATTTGGCGTATAGCAAGAGAGGAATGCCCAACACCCTTTTCGCTGAGGTGAAGGCCCACCTTTGGGTGCATGGTAAACTCGATTACAGTGAGGAGCAGCTTAAGGAGAAACTGAGAAGTGTCCGCAATTACTTTGTGAATACGGTCATGAAATCTGAGGCTGGCCAGGATGGGTCATCAAACTACCCTCACTATGATGTCATGTTGGAACTTTACCCAGCCTACAAGACCCCAGAGATCATCAAGAAAAGGGAAGAAAGGAAGATGAATCAAACGACAGGTACTTCTATCTTCAGCTCAGCCTGGTCATGATTATGGTTGCAACTTTTTGATCGTTACATTCATGCTCTGTGTGTGTTTCAGACTCTTGGGATAACAGTGCCATTAAGCTTCTCCTTGAAGAATACAAAAACCACCAATCCCTCTTTAATGCTGTAAATGGTACACACAGGACATCTGATGTGTACAAATTAGTGTCTGCCGCAATGCTGCAAAAGGGAAGGAATTTTCCACCTGCGGAATGCAAGCAACGCATGGCGAGTCTCAACGCTACCTTCTTTACCATTCAAGACATTGAGGGAAACCAGTCAGGGGCTGGAAAATGTTCAATGGATCAAGAGCATTACGAGGCTCTGACTGCACTGTGGCAAAAAGCTACGGAAAATTCTGTAAACAGCTTGTGGTAATTCTCCGTAGCCCCCTTATCAATATTCTCCGTAGGCTCTTACAGTATTTTCCATAGGACCGCACAGTATTCTCCGTAGGACCTTACAGTGATCTCCGTAGGACTATACAGTCTGCCAGGTCCTACGGAGAAGACTGCGGACTTACAGAGAATACTGTACGGCCCTACGGAGAATACTGTAAGAGCCTACGGAGAATATTGATAAGAGGGCTACGGAGAATCCTGGCAAAAAAATTAACAGAATTTTCCGTACCTTTTTGCCACAGTGTGCCATACATGCTGGGAGTGTAGCAGTTGAGTCTCCCTACCATAGACTGCAGTCCAACACAGCGCAAGATCCAGAAATGCATATGTCAGGGGATGACAGGCTTTCATGGCTGTTGCCAGTGTCGTATCTTGGGTACAAGTTACAATTTCTTCCTAAACTGATTTCGCAGGGTAATATACTGCTCTGAGTTGCAGGACCAATTTAAAGCTAGGGCAGTGGATCTCAACCCCTGGGTCGGTCGCGACCCCATTTGGGGTCGCGGCATGCTACCTGGGGTCGCGTGAGGTCGCGAGTTGGCTCCTGAGGGTCGGTCTGCGGGGAAACCGCCAGTGCGGAAATACGGAAAAACCGACGGGTGTTTGGTGTTTTTGGCGCTTCCAAGCGGAAACAGACGCATAGAATACACACGCTAAAACTTTCTAAGTGGAGGCAATCGCCAATGTTAAGCGTGGCATAGGCGCCAATGGTATTGAAAGGTGGGCGGCACAAAAGAGTACCAGGCTTGGGTGTCAAAATTAACACAGCCAGGCAGCTATCATTTGAAAATGTGAATGTCTCATTACAAATTTCGGCCCTCTATTTTAAATGCACTCAAACCCTCCAAATTCGGTCAAAATTCAAAATGTTACAGTTAATTTTCGGAAAAAAAAAATCCCCCCCCCCCGAAAAAGGTGGGGTCGCGTAATTTTGTTCCTGGGGTCGCGAAAAATTTTGGAAGCCATTTTAGGGTCGCGGGCTGAAAAAGGTTGGGAACCGCTGAGCTAGGGCATGGTCCTCGCTTTGGGGTTTTGGGGGACCACCTTCTTGTCGTTCTTCCCAAGCGGTTTTCATTTTTTTTGGCCCTGTCAGAACTCATCATGGTTTCTTATGTACCGTCAACGGGGGTAACTTGGGACAGTCTGCCCTGTACAGCTTGTTGGTGCCATTCAGCGACGGGGGTTCCTAGCGTCAAACCCGCGGCAGGATTTTGTTTCAGAGGCCTCAGGGCACGCGCGGAAAGGTAGAAAAGGCGCATAACATCACAATTAGTATTTGAGAAACGGGAAACTACAAAATAGGGTTTGACAAAATATGTCAAACATTGACAAGTTGACCCCCCTAGTGCAAGGAGTGAAATGCAGATTAGGCCGATTAGTCTCTCTGGGTTGTTAGATCATACACAGACAATAACGTTCGCAAAAGGGCGTTGATTATAGTTTTCCCATCTTCGGTCCAGACTCATTTTATCAAAAATCGAAATTTTACGGGGTAATTGGAACAGTCTCTTCCTCATGTTCCAGCAGTCCTTGCCTCCAAGGAGTTGACTGACCCCGGTCCCTGACATAACATAAACTTCGGATTTTACGCTGATGATGGAAAGAGATGCCTTGCTGTGCAGTTTTGTCTTCTGGTAATCATATTTTGAAATTTTCAGAAATGCCTTGAAAATACCAGTAGAAAAGAGAGTTCCACGTAGAGGCCCAGATATAGTCCAATATCGGTCCTACAAGAGTTCCTAAGCTGAATTCTTGGTCTGCGTGTTGTGACTTAAATTCATTACATCCATTAACATCAATAGATGCTGGGAATGAAGGTAATTACCTACTGTCCCAAGTTACCCCCGGTCATGGGGTAACTTGGGACACTCTTTCGAGACTGCTTGGAAACGATGTAATCGAGGCAAATGAACCAGACAAGCATGAAATCATGGGGAAAGGTCAAACTTTAACATAGGTAGGCTCCAATGGTCTGGGTTGAGAATCTTGCCTCTGGCGTTCAAAAAACGTGAAAAAGTGTCCCAAGTACCCCCGTTGACGGTAATTCTTACTGTAGGCAGCAACCACCACCTTCTCGGGAATGGACACGGTGTCCCCGTGGCCCGTTCGGCTGAGTGCAGGGTTAGAGGCCACCTCTTCGGGAACAAGCCGGTCTAGTAGTCCCGGAACAGTCCTACTGGATCCTTCCTGTGCAGGACTGCTCCTGAAGAAGGTGGCTCACTTTCATATAAACCCCCTCGTCCCCAAGGTTTGCCTGGAAAAATATAAAGTGAATAGATATAAAAAGCTAACAGTTTAATTAATATCTTTAGGTACATGTACACTGCAAGAAAAAGTGTGGATAGTACAACAAAAGTACAACAAAAACTGTACAATCAAAGTACAACAGGGATTGTAGAAAGTACAACGAGAATTGTACAAACCACAACGAGCCTGGACTGCACAGCACTCGTCATGCCGGTTCTATTGTACTTTGTACAACAATTGTTGTACTTGAATAGTACACTAAATTCCTGATAAAAATTTGCCAGAAATTTGTGTACTACTTTTGTTGTGGTTATTTCCTGCCGTGTAGGTAACTTACATAGCGTGTCTCCATAGCTGGAAGTGGCTTCTGCAGGCACGGAAGCTCCTCCAGCCGCCGCTTCAGAGCATCCAGCACGTCAGGGGTCCGCCTCTTCAAGGCCCTCTGAGGTTGGACCAGGTACGCCGGTACGCCAGGTGCGGATTGGAGGAACAGGCCGCGAGACATCGCGAAGCCTACGACAAGACGCGGTCTGGCGTAAACCTTCCTTGTAACAGGCTTCGCGATGCTGCGGCAGTTACGCCAATAGGGTGCTTCGGAGGAAACTAGACCGGAAGTCAGCGACAAAACGGGAGAAACAGAAGAGCGTCGCGCGGCTGTGTTGAGCGGTGGTGGGGGCCGGAATCGGAGGAGTGGGGGTAGCATGCGCGCGCCGCCTTCACCCCCACTCCGCCGATTCCGGCCCCCACCACCGCTCAGCACGGCCGCGCGACGCTCTTCTGTTTCTCCCGTTCTGTCGCTTACTTCCGGTCTGGGTTTTCTCCGAAGTACCCTATCCACGCCCGGCGTTTTCACCTACCTTAGCCTGCGGCGCTTCCTGTAATTTTTGTTGAAGCAATGTGTAGAACACTCTGCAATTGAGAATTAAGAAGGGTCATGATCGCAAATATCCATATTTGTCTTGCAATAGTGACTCATTGGAAGCAAAGCCGTGCAATAGCGCTAAACGAGTTCGTGGCACCTAATGCCTCCACTCCAAAGTTAGGCTCCTGAACCCCTCTTTCGATCCCCTTGCTGAATAATATTTTTGAGTCGGTTGACCCCCTTCAAACCCGGAACTCCCAACGCACAGCATTTCCAATTCCATTTTCCCAATGTTTGAATTTCCAGTACAAATTTCACCCTGGTGAAAGTTCGCTGGCAGCACGTATTACCTGCTCAAGCTTCCCAGAGGGCGGAGGAATATTTCGAAGTTGGCACTGCCCTGGCGTCAATGCCGATTGTTGACCGTTGCTGACGCGGGGTGACATGGCTGACGACGCTGCTTCAATAATCACGTCACGAAAGGGAGGCATAAAACTGCTGTACAAAGGCTTTATTTACCACTGCCGTGACAGCCGGAAAGCCTGCCTATCAGCTCCTAGTACTTAAAACAATAAACAACTGCAGAAGTGGTCAATAATGTAAAATCCTGTGGGGTTCAAACGGATTTGAACTGTTTTAACAAATCCCTCATGACACGAGTGTTTTCGAAAAATCAGGGATGAGAAAGTTTGTTCTCGGGAACCTCTAACACATACTGGGCATTAGGGGGCGTCGACATTTGCGACTTTTCGATTTTGACAAACGGAATAGCACTCAAAAGTTGCGTTTTTTAATGCTGATTTCAGATCTGTCCTCGGTTTTGCGATCAGACAAAGCTTTGATGACCTACCGGCCGTTTTATGCAAAAAAGCGGTGTTTTTCATGTTTTACTGTGTTAAGGCTCCCGGACAGCCTCCACGTCGTCGGCCAAGGTAGGTGACCGTTGAGTTGTCTTCAGTAGCTTAAAAGACAACACTCTGAGCCACGAGGGGTCGTGGGTCACCCCTCTAATGTGCCAAGACTTGAAAAACTGAATTTTTTTGGTCGAAATCACTCAATTTTTACCATTTTTCACCGTTTATCGACTATTACGAGAGCCCACGGCCCGAGGTCATAACTTACGCAGACCAAAGGTGTCACTGGGTATAAGAAAGGTCACCCAGCCCCTGCCGGGCCCGGGGAGGCGCTGGGGCAGCGAGAGAGGCGGTGTCGAATATGTTCAAAATGACCAAAATCAGCTGATCGGCCGCCTGGGACAGGCTGTGTAGGGGATGGGAGCGTGTCGCCGCGCCGGTCACGACGCTTCGCCCGCTGCCCGCCCAGCCGGCCTGCTAGCCAGCCGGCCTGCCAGCCCGTCGGCGCTGCGTAACCTGCAAGAGGGACAGAGCGACGGGAGCTGCAGGGGGGCAGGCTGAAAGCGTTTCCGAAGAATCCATCGCTGCCTCTGTCGCACCCGGAGGCAGAGCGACGGAGTGCTGGGCGCGTGTTGAGTTTGAGTTGCCTAGGCACAGTGAGGCAAGGCGTCAGTGTCGGCGGTGACCGCTGCAAGCGTCGTGCCAGCTGGCATGGTCGACATGAGCCCGATGGCCTGAGCCCCGGCCGAGCCCGACTTGAGCGCCGACACGAGCACTGACTGAGCTACGATGGCCCCGAACCGAGCCTGGTTTGAGCTTCGACTGAGTCCCATCTGAGCCACACGCCGAAAAAATTCCATTTTTGAATTGTTCTTCGAAGATTGTTCAAATTGAAAATTTTAACTTTTTAGGCGCGGGGCTCAATGAGAATCAAATGAGGCCCAGGTCGGGGCTCAAACAGGCTCAGGTCGGGGTTTTGGACATCGCAGCTCGAGTCGGGCTCGGCCGGGGCTCAGTTCGGGGCTCTGGCCATCGTAGCTTAGTCAGTGCTCGCGTCGGCGCTCAAGTCGGGCTCGGCCGGGGCTCAGGCCATCGGGCTCATGTCGACCATGCCAGGCTGGCACGACGCTTGCAGCGGTCACCGCTGACTCTGACGCCTTGCCTCACTGTGCCTAGGCAACTCAAACTCAACACGCGCCAGCAGCACTCCGTCGCTCTGCTCCGGGGTGCGACAGAGGCAGCGATGGATCTTCTTGGAAACGCTTTCAGCCTGCCCGCCCTGCAGCTCCCGTCGCTCTGTCCCTCTTGCAGGCTTACGCAGCGCCGACGGGCTGGCAGGCCGGCTGGCTAGCAGGCCGGCTGGGCGGGCAGCGGGCGAAGCGTCGTGAACGGCGCGGCGACACGCTCCCATCCCCTACACAGCCTGTCCCAGGCGGCCGATCAGCTGATTTGGGTCATTTTGAAAATATTCGACACCGCCTCTCTCGCTGCCCCAGCGCCTCCCCGGGCCCGGGCAGGGGCTGGGTGACCTTTCTTATACCCAGTGACACCTTTTGGTCTGCGTAAGTTATGACTCGGGCCCGTGGGCTCTCGTAATAGTCGATAAACGGTGAAAAAATGGTAAAATTGAGTGATTTTCGAACCAAAAAAATTCAGTTTTTCAAGTCTTTGGCACATTAGAGGGGTGACCCACGACCCCTCGTGGCTCAGAGTGTTGTCTTTTATGCTACTGAAGACAAAATCAACGCGTCACCTACCTTGGCCGACGACGTGGAGGCTGTCCGGGAGCCTTAACAAGTAAAAACATGAAAAACACCGCTTTTTTGCATAAAACGGCCGGTAGGGTCATCAAAGCTTTGTCTGATCGCAAAACCGAGGACAGATCTGAAATCAGCATTAAAAAACGCAACTTTTGAGTGCTATTCCGTTGTCAAAATCGAAAAGTCGCAAATGTCGACGGCCCCTACTGGGCATGCCACAAGAAGGGTGAGAGCAAGAGCCGCATTCCGCTAAGGGGTTGTGCTCAAACGCGCAATCGTGCCGATCGTGCGGAGCATGCGCAGGACGTCAGTGTCGTGTTATAGCAGGCGGGGTTGTGTTTATACAGAGAGGATAAACAACAAGTGTCATTTGACTTCGACTTCGCTTCAGTTCAGTTCTACACGTATTCCTCCTGGTTTGATCATGAAAAAAATTAGACTTAGGTGTGGGAATGATGCATCGAAGTCATTTTGCTGCGTCGAAGATGATGATTTTTTCTGCGATGGCCGCAATAATGACTGCGGATCCGGACTACTTGACCAACCTGGGGCGTACCTCTTGTCAACGTATGACCCCTCGCAGTGCGAGTCTGTGGTCATCACAAAAATGATGTAACAGTGAGTTTCACATGCATGTTTTCTCTCAGAATATTATAGAGTACGGTTCTAATTTTCTCCGCCAAACATTGTTTGTCTGTTGTCCAGATTTAGTTTTGGATATAAGGACTACCCAGACTCCGTAGCATCCACGTCCAAATTCTAGTTTATTCACGTGTCCACCACATACATCGAATGAAGGTAATTTTAAAATTAAAAATGTAGTAATATTTTTATGGTGTTTCTTACTGTAACTTTTTGGCTGGATTCTAGCATATGCCACGTCTCCTGCACATAAAGAAGTGTTGCGTTAGTGGCTTTTAAATTCTTGTTGAGTTTGTGAAGTTCAAATACCAGTAATTTCTTTCTTTGGAAGTAATGTTTTCAAACTTATTTCAGTGGATCCTGTTACTCCTGTTAAGAGTGAGAGGAACACGACTGAGTGCAATGACTTGAGTTCCAACGTTGAAGGGCTGTTGTCCCCAAGCAAGAATCAACCATTTACAAATGGTGGCTTGAGAACCACACTTCCACCTAACGGCAAAAGTAATTTTGGGGCCCTTTTTTAAGGAAGTTGATATGGTAAGTTGAAAATAAATGAAGTAAATCTGCTTATTTATGATGATACAACATTCCAAATCCATTCATCCCGTGATTTCTTTTCAGATTGACTTAAGAGATTTTTGAATAAAACTGCTATTTTGTATGGCATAGTTAGTGAGGAGGGCACATCAGCTGTTAGACACATTGAAGAAAGAAGCAGAAATGCATCGAAGTGGAGGTACTGCATGCTTTACTTTTGAAAAAACCACTATTTGCCTCATGTTTGAGTAAATAATTCTTTTCTTTCTCCCTCTATTTAGTTATAAATGAACATGTAGCTTCTCTAATGGGGTCGATTGACCCCTTAGTGGTTTTCAATGACGAAAACCTCTTTTCTGCCAGGAGAGGAGCCGGGAACCTCCCCCAGAGAAATCTGTTACATGTGGCACAGGAGTAGTGAAGGTGTCAAATTTGCCACGATTTGTCAGAGAGGCACACTTCAAATGCTTTATTTCAATGTTAGCATATAATACAGATCTGGTCGAAGATGGTTTCTCCAGTAAAAAATATAACACACCACAGGAATGAAAGGACATGCTCTGTTGAGGTAATTATACGCATGCTTTTTTTTTTCTGAATCCTTCATGAAAGTGGCAGCGGCTAATATGTCCTTTCATCTTGGTTTGCAGTTTATCAATGCAAGTGTTGCTGAAGAAGTGTCCAAAGAGGTGCTGGTTATGAAACTATTCCCTTGAGAATGGAACATGAAAAGAAAAAGTAAGCCTCCTGCTGGTGCAAAACACCGCTGCATTGAATTCGGAAATCTACCTGGCTTCTTGAACAGGTGGGTTCATATATCTATATAGACTATTAATTAATCCTTAAGTATTGATTTATTACATTCCTTTTTTTCAGCTTCATTTTATAAATTTCTTGAACGTCCTTCTCTTTGGTGAGTCTAGTGTTGAAAGTGTTGAAAGAAAATCTTGTGTTGAAACTGTGTCTAATTTTAAAGAACGTTCGTGCGTGGTGCAGGTAATAAAATTCTGCCTAGATTTCTCTTATGATATGTGTTGCTGTTAGTAATAATTGATAAATCACTGAATTGCATTTTAATAATTTTCCATCCAGTTTATTGATGCTGATATTGCTGAGAGGGTCTTAGCAATGCAACCTGTAATTATGATCGCCGACAATTGATTCTGAATCTCAGTTCAGAGTCAACTGTTGAGCAACCATCAATTTATTATATTGAAAATCTTCCTGCAGCTTTTTTTCCGGTACTTTTACCTTTCTCATCACTTTATCACTCTGTTAGCATTTTTTAAAATGCCTTTCTGGTATTTAACCATAATTTTCTGTTTTGCCATCACCAGATGCACTTCTCTAACTTTCTGAATGACATGGCACAACATTGCCTGTTCGCTACAGATGACGACAAAGTTGTGGTTCGGGTCTTTGACCACAATCGGTATAAGAAAACAATGCTATGTGCAGGTAAGTAGACTTCTTACATGGTCATTGAGTGTTTCATAATCTTGAGGTGGTATGCGATCTAATTTGAATCGCAATTTCGCTATGTTCCAGTTTGTTAATTCTACTATTGCACAGAAAGTAAGTGCCATTGAACCACTTCTGTACGATCAGAAGATTCTAAAATCTTCGTTTAAGACGTTGTCTCAGCCACTTGATGTGCCACCTCCAACAGATCATATTTCTGATACAACAGTTGATCCTGGTAATTCAATCAGAGTGTGTACTGTCCCATGTAAAGAGAGTCAAATTCTTGATAGTCCCTGTTTTTCTTTAACAGACATTGTCTCAAAGGCCTCAACCATCCCTGGCCAGTCTGCTGTCGGCAAACTGGGGGGGGCCTGGGATGCCAAAAAGACAGAACAGTTTCTCCATACTCATTTGGCGTATAGCAAGAGAGGAATGCCAACACCCTTTTCGCTGAGGTGAAGGCCCACCTTTGGGTGCATGGTAAACTCGATTACAGTGAGGAGCAGCTTAAGGAGAAACTGAGAAGTGTCCGCAATTACTTTGTGAATACGGTCATGAAATCTGAGGCTGGCCAGGATGGGTCATCAAACTACCCTCACTATGATGTCATGTTGGAACTTTACCCAGCCTACAAGACCCCAGAGATCATCAAGAAAGGAAGAAGAAAGGAAGATGAATCAAACGACAGGTACTTCTATCTTCAGCTCAGCCTGGTCATGATTATGGTTGCAACTTTTTGATCGTTACATTCATGCTCTGTGTGTGTTTCAGACTCTTGGGATAACAGTGCCATTAAGCTTCTCCTTGAGAATACAAAACCACCAATCCCTCTTAATGCTGTAAATGGTACACACAGGACATCTGATGTGTACAAATTAGTGTCTGCCGCAATGCTGCAAAAGGGAAGGAATTTTCCCCTGCGGAATGCAAGCAACGCATGGCGAGTCTCAACGCTACCTTCTTTACCATTCAAGACATTGAGGGAAACCAGTCAGGGGCTGGAAAATGTTCAATGGATCAAGAGCATTACGAGGCTCTGACTGCACTGTGGCAAAAAGCTACGGAAATTCTGTAAACAGCTGTGGTAATTATCCGTAGCCCCCTTATCAATATTCTCCGTAGGCTCTTACAGTATTTTCCATAGGACCGCACAGTATTCTCCGTAGGACCTTACAGTGATCTCCGTAGGACTATACAGTCTGCCAGGTCCTACGGAGAAGACTGCGGACTTACAGAGAATACTGTACGGCCCTACGGAGAATACTGTAAGAGCCTACGGAGAATATTGATAAGAGGGCTACGGAGAATCCTGGCAAAAAAATTAACAGAATTTTCCGTACCTTTTTGCCACAGTGTGCCATACATGCTGGGAGTGTAGCAGTTGAGTCTCCCTACTCTTTCAGTGTTGGGGCTACTACCCAGGTAAAAAAGGGTAACATTGCTCATGTGAAAGTGGTGGGGGCTGGACAGCCAATGAAGTTGAGGAAGGCTTGGAACTGGAGAACTGATGTTCCCTTAACAGCCAATCAGCACAAAATCCAGCTTGACAATGAGAGAGCAGAAACATCCATGAGACTGCAGAAAGAAGCCATTGCAGCTCTGTCTGCTTTGACCAAGGCTCGTCAGGAGCGTGACAGAAGTCAGTTAATGAGTCAGTGATTTTTTTACTTGTAATTTGACTAAGTCATAAAGTTTTTCTTTTTTTTTTAAGTTTTATAATGATTTATACTTATTTAGTAAGCCATTGATTATGATGTGATGTATTTTTGTGTCATCTTCTGTTATGTACAATTGTTGCTAATGTTGTAAATTTTATGAAGGTTCCAGTTTATTTGAGTTTTAAGAGGAGATCTTCAACACTAATTTATTTATGAGAAGTGGATACTGTTGTGTTAGTTTATGCAGTAAGTGGCACCAGATGTTTTGTGCCACCACATGCGTACTTTACTTAAATTTATAAGACATTACATCATATTTTCAACAAACAATTTTCTTTTTTTTGACAAATGTAGGTAATGGGGTTGTTTTAACATTTCCAATGACCCGTAATTTGCCCACTCAGTCTCTTTGAAATTCCTGAGTATACTTTTGATCTCAAATATTATGTTTTGAGCCCTCTAAAATGTTAACTTCTTTTGTAAGTGGTATTGCATGATATATGCCTAGGAGCTACTTTCATGCATAAGAACTCAAAGGAGTATCTTTCACTGCGATTGTCACAATGTCTATGAATGCTCATGTGTTCCTATGTGTTTGGAGGAATGTTATACCTGCTTAAAGAATTAAGTGATATTGTCATTAATATTTGATGTACTTTTCTTTAGAGTAGAAGTCTACACTACTACAAGTAAATGTTTTTAATCTCATTAAAATTAATTTTTGGGCTTTGTCTGTTATGAACAATTTAGAAGCTCTTAGCATTAAAAATTATTTCTATGATTGTGGACTTATGCTTTCATTGTCAAAAGCATGATAAAAGCTGCAAGAGTGTCCTGTTTTTTTGTCTTGCTGAAGTTTGTTCTTGTCCTTTCCTTTTGTAAATGTTTGGGGATTCATTATTGAATTTGGGAATTCATTGGTAATTATCTTACATGTACCTAATTCTTTCCTGAAAATCAAAATTTTTGTGATTTATCATAAGATGGTGTTATTGTTCGTCAATCAGTCTATATCTGATATATCTCGTGTTTCGTTAGTATGTAACTAATTGAGAATTAAGGCTTATTTTGTTTTGAATACCTTAGTGAATTTAGATCTCATGTTATTTTTTTCAAGAAAGTATGTCAGTTGATCTGTGATCTAGTATACATTTTTAGTATACCAATTATTCAATTCTTTCTGTAAGAATTTAAGTTTTTGATTTCTGACATGAAACAAGTGTCATTTATTCCTCATGGGTATGGTGATTAAAGTAACCATACAGGATGAATCTTACATTTTATTGTTTCTCCCCAACTAATAACACGGTTCCATTAACTAATTTAAATCAGCAAAACGTTGAACAATTTCATTGCGCTTATGCCTGCCAGCAACTCTTGCCTCTTGCAACAAGCGCACAATTGGGTTTCTTTCCAGAAAATCTTCAGGCAAGTTATCATAATCTCCCTCAAGCAGCTGTTCTGCCATGTCGTCCTGATCCTCAATGACATCATCAGGCTCATCTGGATCAACAAAATCCTGTAAGGAACAATGACAGTAAGAATTGGAAGTCGGCAAGTACTGAAGCAGATGTCTGACTACATAATAAAAACGTACATGAACTTCATGACCCTCCAGTATCATGAAATTGTGCAGTACAAAACATGCCACAATAGTTTTGACTGCATACTCAATATTGTAGCTCTCCAAAAATTTCAAACGCCTCCACTGGGAGAAGATCTTGCCAAAGCAATGTTCTATTCTTACACGGCACCTACTCAAGCGGTAATTGTAGGCTTTCTGAGCCCGGGTTAGGCGGCCATTGTTCCTAATGGGAGTGAGGAGCTGTTGAAAATAAATGAAACAAGCACATGTGAAACAGAGAACGTCTAATGTAGTTTCATAAGAGGAAGCATCCATCTACTACCTTGTCAGTAAGCATATAAATGCTGTATCCTAGCATGTGCTGATTTGCCTCCAGCTTATCAGGATTTGTTAGCAGTTGTCTGCATAGGGGGCTCCGTCGGAACACCCTGGCATCAGTCAATGCCCCTGCCTCACCAACATGCAGATCACGCACAACGAGATTGTGATCACAGACTGCTTGTGTGTTCAATGAATATTGATGATGTCGATCAATGTATCTTCGAGGTTGCACTATAGGGGCATTAATTACCATATATGTGCCGTCACATGCACCTACAACACCAGGAAAACCTGAGTAGGCTTCAAAAGCATTTGCAATTACTCCACGCTCTTCCTGAGAAGGCCACTTTATAAATCGGGGTGCTAGTTCACAGAGGGCTTCAACGACTTTGATGAAGTGCCTATACACTGTAGATGGAGTGGTGTTAAACTGCGTAGCAACGCTACGATAAGAGTCAGGAGTCGCCAAAATCCACAAGGTATGCATCAAGATTAGGTCCACATCGTATCCAGAAAGTCGTTGCATGATTCCTCTTTCAAACATGTAATGGCCAACAACTTCATGGAGTATCTGTAAATGTACACGATAGATAAATAATGAGCGCGAAACTTAAGTGTAATAAATAAAACACATCAGGAGATAGAGTTAATTTGTTCATACCTCAAATGTCACTCTCGTCATTCGAAAGTGAAGCCGAAAAGCCGGGTCACCCATAATTTGAAATGCTCTCGTATCCACTGGCACATTCACCCACTTCGGTTCATCAACATTGCCACCGTCGACATTGTGGCATACAGGACATGATGTCACGATACTCCGTGCCAGAGAGACGAAAGGACTGTTTGAATCGCCCGCGCGCTGCGCGCTCCGCCTTCAACGACGCGTTCCGCCGTCCCTGGCGACACCAGCGCCTCCACGCGGACAAAAAACTGAACTCCTCAGTCCCACGCCGCTGAGCTCTCAGCCGTCAGTCACCGGAGCGACTCTGACGCGCGCCGGACGCAGCCACCTGTCCGTGCCGACCCACGCCGACCCGTGCCTACCCAGCCGGTCGTGCTGTCCGCGAGTGTGTTGACAAGTTCCTCGCCATGACTTCGCCGAATTTGGACTACGCTTCCTGCTTGTGCCCTTCCGAGGTGGGTTTCCCGGCTGGCGGAGAGAAAAGGCTTGTGTTTTGGCGTTGCTTTTGCTGAGAAAACCTTTCATTCTCAGGGCTTCAAGATGAGAGGCTGAGGTAGCCTGATTGCCCTGCGATGCCGCCCGACTGAGCCGACGCCATGACGTGAGCCGGCCGCTCGCCGCTCCGTCGCACCACGCCCCGCAAGGAACCCGCTGCCTCGTCGCTGTGTGTACAGTACACTGTACAGAGAAATCCAAGCTCAAGTGTGCAAGAAGACTGTGCAGTGCTGTGATGATCTTGTGCTAGTGCTTGTGCTTCGAGGACAGCCTATTAGTTTTAGTGCTGTAAATTTTAGTGTTGTTGTGGCGTAGCCCACACTGTTAAATTGGTTTGCAAACCACTGTTTTGTGAATGTGTGTGTGTGTTGCTGGCCAGCGGAGAAGTTGTGTACACTGTGAAGTCGACCTTGGGTGAGTCAAATATTATTTATTTCAATCTTTCTTAGGGGCCCATAAGTGTTTTGTGTTAGGTGACGTGTTGTGAAAGGAGCTGCTGGGAAGTCACTGTAATGGTGTTGTTATTGTCTGTGCCACTGTAAAAATGTTTGTCTGTAGGATCGGCATCACGCTTATGTGATTTTGTCTTGTGTTTCTGTCGCCGATAAACTGTTGTTGTGATTGTTGTTTCCAGTGTTGGTCGCTGTGATCTGTATGTGTTTGTAAATAATTTGGTTTGCCGTTAATATTGCGGTTTTCTTGATAGTGTATTGATAGGACATGTGTTTGTCTAGGCATTTGTTGTGATGCTATTTTTCATAGCTCTGTGATTGGAGTTGCCTTGTCGATTTCTGACATAAGGTTTTATTTGGGATTTATTAGCCCTTCCATTTTGTTAGTATTTTATAGTTGCTAAATTGCAACTTGGATGTTTTATTTCTTGTCGCTGGTACGATTGAGATTTTAGTTTTCGGCGCTGGTTCTATAGTGCTTATTGAAACGCTCTTTGTACTGTTGGTGATTTTGCATCTGCGCTCTAAAGTTTTTGAAAATAGTTGTTTGTGTCTCGGTTTCATGAGAGTTTTGAGACTGTAAATCTTAGTGTCTTGTCAAGTTGTGAGCGTTATTTATTGTTGATTTATTTTTATGAGTTTTTCCTAGTTTTTATATTGATAGTGTAGACATTTGTCTGCGTACTTGAGTTAGTGTTGTTTCATTCAGAGTGTTATTAAAGTTAAATTCACTGTCAATATTTTGATTTTGAGACGTTTGTTTACTGTATTAACTTCTAAATTTCCAAACTTCTAGTTGTTGTCTTACTGTGTATGGTTTGCCTTCTAATATAGTGTGTTGCTTCATAAATTCAATAATTATTCTCAACAACTTCAACTTGTATTTAAAGTAAAACCCTGCAAACTTAGTCTCATTAAAATGCCAATGTAAACAAATCGTTTTTTCCTTCTCTTTGTTTATTCATTGTTGCTACATTGTAAATTTCCCTCTTTTCATTTCAAACCAAACTTTTATCAACTTTTCACTTTTAGTTTTGTCTTGTACGGCTAAGCGCCCTCACTCTGCTGCCTGAGTGGACCCGGGTAAATTCAAATTCAGTCAACACTTTTGTCGGGGTAGTCAGACTTGGGAACCCAAACGCTTACCGCTGCTACAAGTGGGGGCCCGTCCGGGATTTGTTGCAATTTTGTGTGTTCTTTGCCTTGGCATTTATTTTTATTGCTTTCTTGTAAAACTTGTGTTGTTTTTAGTGCTCTTGGTTTATTTTAGTTGTAAAAATCTTGTTCCTTGTGTGGTGTGTTGGCGTCCTTGCATCGTTTGGCGGCGTTTGCAGGGCATTTCTCGCAACTTAGTTCATTTTTGTGCCTGCACTTTGTGCTTTTTGTTGACTTTTGGACTTTGACGTTTTGGCGTCACACTTGTGGTGTCTTTAAGAATATTTCTCTGTCGTGCATCAAGATGGCGTCTGCACGAGTCAACGCTACCATGGACCCTTCGATGCTACGCACTGACGAACTTGAGCATGAGTTGTGGCTCCGGAATGTGAATGTGCAGCGTGTTCGTGGTCACCGGGACTTGGTTTCGCTCTGCATGCGCAGCTCTTCCGATGAAATTTCTGAAGACTCTCTTAGCCGCCTTGTCCCTGCGGTTGAGCTAGATCTGCTTAGCCCGAAGGTGTTGGAATTAGAGGCTGCATTGCAGGGAGCGAAGACTGCACCGGACTTGGTCGAGGAGCCGTATCGCATCACTTCTCTGCTAGTGCACGTTCTGCTGCGACTCAAGCGAGTCATGTACCGAGCTGTTGGCGCCACTTGTGATGCTCTCCTGAAGTTAGCCCGTCGAGTTGATGTTCTTCGCAGTGCAATGGTGGAGATCTGTCCGCATCTGACATTCCCTGCACTGCTGTTGCCGCCTGAAGTTAAGCTTGAAGAATCCTTGCAGAATTTGAGCATTTCTCGTCACAGCAAGGGCTCTACTCGGCGTTCTCACCACTCTTCGTCGTCTTCAAGTTCTGACAGTGACAATTCCAGTCGACGGTCCTCTCGAAGGAGCCACAGGAAGAAACGCTCGTCACACCCTCGCGGAAACCCTCTTGAGAAATGGACTATGCGCTTCGGGAAGGGAGAAGATCTTGCAAGATTCCTTGAGGAAGTTGAGTCGACTGCTGATATGCAAGAGATTCCTGACGCTGATATTCTTCGTGGTTTTTCTACGTTGCTTACTGGAGACGCAAGAGTGTGGTTCAATGCTTCAAGAAATGATATCCAGTCTTTTGAACAGCTTAAGGAGGAGATGAGAGCCGCCTTCGCTCCAGGGGACAGTGACGAGAGCGTCTTAGAAAAGATTGCCGCTTTGAAACAACGGGCCGACGAAACGTACATCGTTTTTGAAGCACGCATGCAACAGTTGTTCAAGAGGTTGGCGGAGCCGCTCAGTGAGTCGCAGAAAGTAAAGAAGGTGTTGAATGGACTGCATTCTTACTACAGGAAGAACGTGCGTTCGGCTGATGTAAAGTCTCTCCGAGATTTGAAGTTGATTTGCGGCAGATTAGAGCCTGACAAGCATCACATTCTGAAGTTAGATAAAGAAGACAAGAAGAAAGAAGAGGAAAGGAGAAGAGATGACAGGCGCGGGCCGCGAGTTAATGAAATTTCCACTGAAGCTGAGACTACTGCTGATGCTCCTGAAGTCTCTGCTGTTTCTAAACCTGTTTCCAAGGGAAGCAAGCCTGCAGCCGCTGTTGGCCCTTGTTTTAGATGTGGACAAATGGGTCACCTGTCTTTTTCCTGTGATGTCAAGATTTATTGCTTCATGTGTGGTGCTCCTGATACTGTAGCCGAGCGATGTGACCGCTGTCAGTCGGCTCGCGCTCTTGCAGGTCGGATCAACGGTCCTGAACGAGCCCAGGGAAACGGACAAGGGGCTGCGGCACGGGGAGGCCCCGTCCCAGTGGTTTTTCCCCACCCATTTTCGTTTCCGCCTCCAGGATACCCGTCTCACCAGAATCCAAACCGACAATCTTGAAGTATGGAAGTCAGAAGAAGGCTGGAGCAGTGATACCGATGAAGCTTGGCTCAGATATGAGAGGATACTTAGAAGTTGATGTGTTGGGCATGTCTTTGACAGGGCTGCTGGACTCCGGCGCTGCTAGGACACTTGTCAACGCCCAAGGCTGGTCCGCTTTGAAGGCCGCTGGACTTGCTCTTGAATCTTGTTCCTTCTCGCATGTGCTAGTAGCTGACAAGGGACTAGTTGAAATTGCTGGACAGATTTCAGTTCCTTTTAAGGTTGGCAACACCTGCCGTGTTATCCCTGTGATTTGTGTTCCCCTTCTGAATACCAAGTTGATATTAGGCATTGATTTTTGGAGAAGATATCATCTGCGTCCGGACTTTCTTCTTTCTCAAGTGGAGATTGCTTGCTCTGAGGTGAAGTTGTTGGAAAAGCCTCCTGAAGTTGATGAAGACCCCCTCACCGCTGAACAACGTGCACAGCTTCAAACTGTTCTTGATTTCTACAGACCGGCTCTTGATCCCGGGAAGTTGGGTTGTGTACAAGGTGTTGAACATAACATCGACATTGGAAATGCTGCTCCCTTCAAGTTTTCTTACTATAACCTCAACCCGAAGATTATGTCAGATGTGCACGCTGAATTGGATCGTCGTCTGAAGGAAGATCTTGTTGAACCTTCAACCTCTCCATTTCAGTCCCCATTGCTCATCATTCCTAAGAAGAATAATTCCTTCCGCTGGGTAGTTGATTTCCGCAAGTTGAATTCCCACATCAAGACTCCATCCACATCATACCCGTTGCCCCGCATCAACCCTCTTTTGTCTAAAATGAATGGTGCTTCAATCATCTCTACAATTGATATTTCTGATGCTTATTTGCAGATTAAGCTCAGTGAAGAATCAAAGGCAAAGACCGCTTTCTATGTTCCTGGGCGTGGTTTATTTCAGTTTAAACGTATGCCTGCAGGGTTAAAGGATGCAGCTTCGCGGTGGCAACAAACTATTGATGCTGTACTTAGAGAAGTGACCCAAAGTGATCCAAATGTTGTGTGCTATATGGATGATATCATGCTTTGGTCACCAGATGGCGACTGGGAGCATCACCTGAACTTGGTGAAGAAAGTGTGTGCTGCCCTTGTGAAAGCAGGTATCACTGTGAACCTGGAGAAGAGTTGTTTTGGCCGCAGGATGGTCAAATATTTGGGACACATCATTGATTCCTATGGCACTCGCCCTGACCCTGCCAAGATTTCAGCTGTTGTAAACTTCCCTGTGCCCAAAACCATCCGCCACCTGCGTCAGTTCCTTGGACTCACCGGTTGGGTGCGCAAGTATGTTCCCTCTTATGCTTCCATTGCCAAGCCTTTGAACGACAGGAATAAGAAGAATCAGTCCTTTGTTTGGGGCCCTGCAGAAGAACAGGCGTTTGTCAAGTTGAAGGAGCTTTTGTGTTCTTATCCTGTTCTTCGTAGCCCTGATTTTTCTCGCCGTTTCAAGGTTTACACTGATGCTAGTGCTCTTGGCACAGGCGCCATACTCTGTCAGGACTTTGATGATGGAGAGCACGTAATTGCTTATTCCAGCAAGTCTCTTCGTGGTAAGGAGCCTTTCTACTCTGCAACGGAACTGGAGTGCCTTGGGGTAGTGCATGCGCTGCAAGCTTTCCGCCCTTACCTAGAAGGATATCAGTTTGACGTCATTACTGACCACCATGCTCTCCTCTGGCTCTACAAGCTGAAGAACCCCTCGGGACGCCTTGCCCGTTGGGCTATGTCTACTCAACAGTTTGATTTCAACATCATTCATCGTAAGGGCTCCAAGATGCAGGCCCCTGATGCGCTTAGTAGAAACCCTGAAGAGCTCCACTGCAGTGTCATCGAGTTTGCCCAGACTCAAGACGAATGGTATCTTGATATGCTTCAACGTGTTCAAGCCGATCCTGATTCATACGGGAAGTTTGCCGTAAGGGATGGTTTGTTGTTCAAGCTCATCACCATCAGTCCCACTGAACCACTGCGTTGGGTGCAGCTGCTGCCAGCCGATAGGCGAGAAGAGGCGCTGCGTTCCTGTCATGACGAGCCCACTAGCGGTCATGGCGGTTTCTTCAAGACTTTCGACCGTGTTCGTCGTACTGCATACTGGCCTGGGATGAAGGATGATGTCCGGAGTTACGTCGCTTCTTGCCACGCTTGCCAGCAAGTCAAAATTGATCGGCGCCGTCCTCCTGGTTTAATGGGCTCTGCTAAAGTAATTTCAGCTCCATTTGAAGTGATCTCTACAGATTTGGTGGGACCTTTGCCCAGGTCGAAGGCTGGTAACGTGCATCTGTCTGTTGTGACCTGTGCTTTCTCCAAGTATGTAAGCCTTCGTCCGCTCCGCACGGCCAACACCAAGAACGTGTTGAAGCACTTGAAGGACGTCATCATGTCTCACGGGGCGCCTCGGCTCTTGCTGTGTGACAATGGGGCACAGTATGTTGCTGCTCAGTTCAAGAATTTCTGCAAGAAGTATCACATCAAGATTAGGTACAACATACCGTACAATCCCAGAAGTAATCCGACTGAAAGAACAAATCAGACTGTGGAGACCATCATTTGTTCTTACATTCAAGAAGACCACAGGGATTGGGATCTGTGCATACCTGAGATACAGTGTGCTGTGAACACCTCTCCCAGTCATGTCACGGGTTTGTCTCCTCATCGTGTTGTTTTTGGCACTGATCTTGTCATTGACGGCCGTGACCATGCTCTTGACTCTGAAGTTGAAGATCTACATGCTCTTGATCCCGATGAGGATGTTGAAGAACAGGAGCGAAGAGAAGATGTGTTGGCCAGTATCCGGGAGAAGTTGAAGTCTGCTCAGAAGCGGAATGCCTCCAGATACAACCTTCGACGGCGGGATGACTCCTTCAAGGCCGGCGACATGGTTCTTCGTCGACAGTTTGTGAAATCAAACAAAGCTAAGGGAGTTGCCAAGAAGTTAGTAAAGAAGTTTATTGGGCCTTTCCGTGTACAGGAGAAGATTGGAAGAGTCTCCTACATGCTAGAAGACACGCATGCTGGACCTTGGCACATAGATCAGCTCAAGAAGTATGTTGGACGCTGAAGAAAAGAATTGTGTGAGCCAAATTCTTTTTGTCGAAGGAGGGGGGAGATTGTCACGATACTCCGTGCCAGAGAGACGAACGGACTGTTTGAATCGCCCGCGCGCCGCGCGCTCCGCCTTCAACGACGCGTTCCGCCGCCCTGGCGACACCAGCGCCTCTACGCGGACAAAACCTGAACTCCTCAGTCCCACGCCGCTCAGCTCGCAGCCGGGTCATTCCATATAAGATTTACACGGATCTGGGCGACCATTGACGATTTCGACCAAATTTGGCACGAAGGTAGCCCTAGGGGTCAGGAACATGCCCATAAATTTTTAGGTCGATATCTCAAGTAGTTTGGTCAGAATCGGCATTTTAATTTTTTACTCTTAAAAAATTTGTAATTTCTTCAAAATGGCTCTAAAAGGCCATTTTTTGTCGGATTTTCATGCGCTAAAGCTATTCCGACGTAAAATGCGACGAGGAATCCGAATCTGCCCTCAGATTTGGTCTAGCGTGATTACCAGTGGAGTAAATTGCGAAAAACATGAAAATGAAGCCTTATTTCACGAGCCTGTCTACCCTAGTAGAAAATCCAAATCTGCACTTCCGAACAGGCTAAATTGTAGTTCATTTCATGGGCTTTCCATATCTGTATTCAAAAATAGTGGGTGTGGCCCTCCCTTAGGAGCTGTAGGCCGCAATAAACAACTCTGCACTCAAATTTTGACTAAATAAAATGCACATTTTTGAGCTTTGAAGCTCAGGGGTTTGAGCTACACTCGTGCCGCTTATACCATTCAAAAGGGAATTTTGAGACGAATCCAACGGTACCAATATGAGCCCGATCGGGTAAGTGGATCCCAAACTGCGCCCAAATGCCGCTAAAATTCAAAATTTGCACTAGATGTTTTTCCAATTTAGAAAGTAAGTAAACGGCAGCATTTTAACTTGTCAAATGTGTACTCATTTACTCAAAATTTCATAAGCTTTCGATTGGTATATAGAAAAAGTTGGGTTTCGTCCTCTTAAGGGGAGGTTCTGGTGAAAATGCTATTTTCTCCTTTATAGGTCCCACTGTGAAAATTTGTTATAAATTTGATGTCTTATCAAGTATTTATTAAAAATTTTCATTGGGGAGGCACATTCTATGCCCTGAACCCAGTCGCAGAGCTTTTCTCTCCCATTTAGGCTATAACTTTAAAAATCTTCTTGCGCATGTTATTTTGTCGTAAAAGGTTGGCTTAGACATTTTTCACTTCTTCGATTCATTTTTTTAAAATGCCGGCATGCACATCTCAAAATGTCCATTGCATTTTTATTCGCAAGCTTTCTAACCAAGCATTTCACTATAATTGATCAAAAATGTACAAAATGGACAAATTTTAGGGACTTTTCAGCTTTAAAAGCTAATAACTAATAATACAATGGAAGTTTTGAGCTCTGCATGCCGGAATCTTTTGAAAATGAGTCGAAGAAGTGAAAAATGTCAAGGTCAACCTTTTACGACAAAATAGTATGCGCAAGGAGATTTTTTAAGATACAGCCAAAATAGGCTCAAAAAGACTCTTCGACTGGGTTTACAGCCTGGCATGTGCCTTCAAAAGTCCAATTTTAGTCTCCTCAATGAAAAATTTTATATTCCGAACAAATTATGACTGTAGGATCCATTTTGAAAATGGCAAGATTTTCACCAGAACCTCCCCTTAACACAAGATTTCTCAATTTTACTGAAGCTATGCACGCGAATCGGCTCAGACGCCCCGTGCAGGTAGGCAGCCCATCCGGCGCGCAGGCTTTCCGTCTGTTTGGGGTTGTTTGGCTGTACCCGCCCCATCCCTCGCCGGACCCCGCCCCACTCGCCCCTCTCCGGACCCCACCCCGCCCAACCCCCTCACCCCACCCCGCCCTACCCCGCCCCACCCCCACCCCGCCACCGCACTCCGCACCTTCAACTCACTTCGGCGTTTAGGCTTCCGCGTCCATCTCCCGCCGGCAGTCTCTTGGAGTGTCTAGCTTTGTTGTTGCTTGTCGAATAAACAAGTTATTGGGCATTTACGTGAAAAAGGGAAGAAAAGTACAAAAAGCTGTACCAACTTATCTCTGAGAAAAGGCTTCTTGGACCTTCTGTGATGAATCCATGTAGAATCAGAGCCAATTGACCGATTTTGATGAAACTTGAACTAAGGGCAAGTGATAGCTCTCCACTTTAGGGGTAAACCTGTATGGAGCCAAGATTGGTGGTCTCCTGGTTCGAAATAGCAGTCCTTTTCGTTGTACTTTTCTTTCCCGGTGGTGTACTTTTCTTACCCTTTTCGAGGAGTTCCGAAATACACTGGTAGCCAACGAATGTGACGTCATATTCGTTCGAATGTGAATTTGTCACGTTCATTTGAATGTGAGGTCACATTCGTTTGAATGTTGATCCACGTTCAAACGAATGTGACACCCTACTTTAACGGCCGAGTCACGTTCAAACAAATGTGACATCTTCGAACGAACGTGACAAAATTCACACTCCAACGAATATGACGTCACATTCGTTGACTACCAGTGTAACACACATTTTGGCATGTACGTAATGTGGGGAACTATAATCAACGAACAGTGATCCATTTCATTAGGAAGGCATTGGATTACATGTTCACGAGTGCAGAATACACTCGTGGACAAAATTAAAGGAACGTTTTTTGGAGCTGGCCGTAAATACCTTAATTTTTGTCCGATCTTAAGGGGGGACATCACTCCAAATGATCAAAAATTGCAACTTTTTTTTAATAGTTTATATTATAGACCATTCCTTTCTGCGTCAAATGGGTAAAAAACCGCACCCGGAATTCAAAAAATTGCAGTTTTAGTAGGTTGTGCGCCGCAAACATGCATAGGGAAAAGCCCAGTTTCCCCAACTTTGATCGCGTTTTTCTCGGAACATGAAATGCAAACGGTTGCAGGCCTCTAGGGCGCAGTTTTTTGAGCTAAAACGGGAAGATTTAGCATGGAAGCTCCTACAATATGCCGCTATGGTGGGTAGCAAAATAATTTGCATTGGTCAATTTTTATTTTTTTTTAACGTTTTAAATTGAACAATTTTGTCCAGAAAAAATTAACAATATTTTTTGGTCAATAACAAACACAACTTAAAATGATTTTTTAAATGTGATTGAGGTACCCACCATAAGCCAGACATCTCAGGAAGGCTGTCACCAAATTTCAATGTTCTAGGTCAAACCGTTTGGCGTCCAGCGCTGCAACCAGTGCGAAATGGTCTAACCTAACGCTCAAAAATGTGTTTTCAGCGAAAGCGCTGTACTGCCCTGGCGGATTGACTTTGTGTTGTTTTATACTTTATCTGTTACAAGGTAGGTTTACGCCAGACCGCGTCTTGTCGTAACAGGCTTCGCGATGTCTCGCTGCCTGTTCCCCAATCCGCGCCTGGCGTACCTACCTGGCCTGCGGCGCTAGCCTGCCTTCGGCAGACTATGGCTTGTCCGTCGTCGGTTACTTCTAACTTGTTGCATGCTGGGGGCTCCGCCCCCAGACCCCCTTCCCTGTAGGTAGAGTTGCTCATCTACAAATAGCATGATCTTGACCCTTGTAACCTTTGAACTATCGAGGCTGGGGGGCTCCGCCCCCCAGACCCCCCTTCTTCAACACAGAAGGCTATCCTCTGCAGAAAAACTTGATTTTCGCCGTTTTTAGGTGTTTTTCGCTATAAAAACTGAACCAGTTGAGCTACGATGGTGAGATTTCGCGTGTGTTCGAGCCAAGGACATGCTAAAGAGTGTGCAAATATCACCGAGATCGGCCGAGCCGTTCAGGAGGAGTAGTGCGGACAGACACACAGACAGACAGACAGGAAAAACTTTCAAAACCCACTGGAGAACAGGCTTCGCTATCGCTCAGCCAAAAATATGAACAATTTTTCTCTTTCCGTTTGGTTTTTATGACGTTTTTACAAAGGCCACTGTTTTTGGAGTGATGTCCCCCCTTAACGAAACTCGTGACGGGCAGCTTTGAAGGGTCTCTTGGCGCATGGAAAATTGCATTTGCGAGGGTTGATGTTTAGGGGTGGGTTCACCCCCGTTAAGGGGGTGGTGCCGAAAACAACGCAACTTTTGAAGGGTCCACAGGGGTCGCGGTGAGTTTGGAAAAATTTAAAAACCACTCAGGGCGCTTTGTCTTGACGCCCTCTACAAAACGCAACCCCCGCCAGCCCTCTCCGACGAACCCACCCCCTACAACACCCCCCTCTCAAATCCAGAGTTTTTGACCTACAGCTCTGAAATTGCGCACACGTCCTTCTCTGTACTCCTCTGATGCAGGGAAAGTCCACCCCAGTTCAAAAAGTCTCATAGCCACCCTTGGAGGGGCGCATTAGATTGTTTGTTTCAAACCCCTTCTGACATGAAGCACTACGATCATCGGACGGTGATGAAATTCGCCATAATCCGTCCTTGGGTGGAGAGGATCAATGCCGAAAAGACCCCGTTCGAAAGCTACCCCCTGGCGTGAACAGGGGTGGTTCAAAGTTAGGGGTGCGCAACCCCCGAGCTTAAGGGTAGAAATGTGCCCGCCGCGCTTTCCCTGCGTACAGCACGGCCAGAGGCATCGGCCGCAACACGCTTGGCTGCAATTTTCGTGTGAAGACACAGTTTACCCAGTCAACAAAACATAGTCCGTGGACGTCCGAGGGACGTCCGGCGGGACTACCCGGACCTCCCGGTCGGACGTCCGAGGGGACCTCCGGATGGCAAAGAAAACCAGTCCATGGGTAGTCCGTGGGACGTCCGACCCGGACGTCCCGGGTAGACTCCCGTGGACCTCTGCCACGGACGTCCGTAGGGACTATCCCGGGGGACGTCCATCGGAACACCGAGGGACGTCCCATGTTCAGCGTTAAAAAATTGTGGTTAAAATTTGAATTCAAGTGTGTTAGAATGCCCTCAATTTGCCACTCCCGCCATCCTTACCTTTCACCTTTCCCTTCGGACGATGAAAACTCGTTTGCACTTGGGGAGAGTCGAACCTCCGACCTTCAGGTTGTGAAGCAGCGCACTTATCCACTGTGCCATGCCGCTCTCATGCATGATGCCGTGCAGTGTCTCGACTACATGATACGTCGCGTCCACCGTGCGATGTCCCGGCGGACGTCCCGGGGAGGTCCAGGAAGGTCCCGCGCGGACCATGCCGGGACCATATGCATAGGTCTCGTTTCACCAAGTGAGACATGACTTTGGTATTTTCCTTCAAAGTGTTGTCATCTCATCGAAAGGGCCATGTCCGAAAAAGTATGTACCTGGGACGTCCTCAAAGGACATCCCCGGGACTTCCGCTAGGACCAGTATAGGGACCACTGGCAGTCTTATGTCCCGTATTTGAGAGCCGCGGACACGCAGGTATGAGAAATGGTAAGCGGTGCCGCGCTGCCAACCTAACCACGCTAATGACCTGATTCAAAAATATGTTTTGAATATTTCAAACGATACTAAACAACGACTTGAAACAAACTCGTGTTGGGGGGTGCTAAGGCGACGTTAAATACGAAATCTTGAAACTATAGCCACTGTAGTTGCTGAGAATCGTTGGTGAGTACAAACAGAGTCACAGACAGACGCACGACCAGTCACTTTTCGGCGCGCCCAAACACGGCAAGGGCTTCGCTATCGCTTAGCCAATAAAAATTTCAACTAGCGTACCTCGTCTGCAGACCAGCAGCAGGCAGTACCGTCATGGATCGAGGTATGTGTCTGTTTACACCTCTACTCCTAGGTTATGGTGTCTTTGTTGTTGTTTTGTCTCAGTGATTTTTTTTGCTTTTTTGGGCTCTTTCCATCTCATTGAATTTTAATAAGCTCTCTTTGGTCTTAAGGGGGGACGCTGGTGAAAAAATAGCCAAAATTCCAAAAAATAGTATTTTCAAAGTTCATAGATAAAAATGTGTATAGAAGGTTTCAGATTTAACAGGTTGAACACCTTTAAGCTAAGTGGGTAGTTTCTTTATCATTTGGAAGGAAATAACATTGAGATCAGTTGTCGTTGGCTTCTATGCTCAACTTCACAGCTTTGCTCAGTCGACAAAAAATTTTGTCATAGAAAGACTTTCTGCGTTCCTGGTTGACACCTACATGAGTCGTCTTGCATGAACTCTGTTCATTGATGACTTGTCGACAAATTTTAGTGACAGAATCTCCTTTTTCAAGCTTTTAGGTGTGTTTAAAAACAGTAGGGCTGATATCAAGATTCCGTCCGGTGCTACATTTAACAACAAGAGCTGTTTTACAACTGCTCTATTTAGTGCATGCATTCCATGTTTCTCAGCAATTTAAAACATGCATCCCCAAAACATAATATGCATCCTGACAAAAGTGGTAATTTTATTACCTGGGCGGCTTAGAATTCAAACCCGCGAGGTGAAAAATTCAGACTGCCATTAGTCCGAAAATTCAGACTACCTGGTAGTCGTAAAATTCTAAGTACTTGCTAGTCTGAAAATTCAGACGACAGGTGGTCCAAAAATTCAGAGTGTCCGGGGGTCTGAAAATTCAGACCACTGGGTTTCAAAATTGACTTCATCCTAAAAAGTCTGAAAATTTCGACTTTTTTTTTTAACAGTGTTTTGAGCTTACTTAAGCTAATAAAGAAAATACTTCGTAATTTACGAACCATTTCTTCGCCTAACAAAATAAATTAGTTTGTACAATGTATCCTCAAAACTTTTCGCAAGGTTTTAAGTGTGAGCAAAATGAGCGTCAAATTTCGAGTAATCAATCAATCAAATTTTGAGAAACTTCCGTGCTCTGCAAACTGAAATGTGTGCATGGCACGCTCTATTTGGAGCATGCCAAGAAGCACGCTTTAAATTGGAGCGTGCTTGGCAGGCACGCTTTAAATTGGAGCGTGCTTGGCAGGCACGCTTTAAATTGGAGCGTGCTTGGCAGGCACGCTTTAAATTGGAGTGTGCTTACCAGGCACGCTCTTAATTAAAGCGTGCACTGAAAAAAGAAAGGTCAGTCTTTTGACCGCTTAAACGGTCTTACTGAAATGTACGACCGAAAAAGGGTCATACTACTAGGGGTACGCGCCGTTTAGTCTGGGCGCGTAGTGTGGCTGAGCGATGCGAATTGACATAGTTTGTGCACTTTGGACTTTGCTTGAGTAGACAAAATGTCCATCTTATGGGCTCATATTCAGTGAACTTTAGACCAGGGGTTCAAATGGAAGTGATTTTTGTTATCAGAACACCAAAAACTGCTGGGATCAGTGTCAAACTCCATTTAAAAATTTTGGTCCAAAATTGGTCAAAATTCGGTTAAATGTCAGTCTGGGAAAAGTTTGAAGGTCATTTTTGAGTTCAGCACACCAAAAACTGCAGAAAACAATATAAAACTCGACATGAAAATTTTGGTCCAAAATGACCTAATTTAGGATGAAAATATAAGTCTGGAGTGGAAATGAAAGTGATTTTCGTTATCAGCACACAAAAAACTGCTGGGATCAATGTCAAACTCGATTTAAAAATTTTGGTCCAAGATTGGTCAAAATTCGGTTCAATGTGAGTCTGGGAAAATTTTGGAAGTCATTTTTGAGTTCAGCACACCAAAAACTGCAGGAAACAATATAAAACTTGACTTGAAATTTTTGGTCCAAAATGACCTAATACGGGATGGAAATATAGGTCTGGTGTTAAAATGGGAGTGATTTTCGTTATCAGCACTCAAAAAACTGCAAGAATCACTGTACAATTAATTTAAAAAATTTAACAAAAAATGGTTAAATTTTGGGTTAGGGGACAATTTAGAGGTCAATTTTGAGGTCAGCGCACTGTAAAATACAGGGAAACACATAAATTAATCTTGGAAAGTTTGGCCCCAAATTGCGTAGCTCTAGATGAAAATGTAGGATTGGCGTTGAAATAAATGAAGTTTTTGAGACCGGTACACTGAAAACTACACACAATACTTTAGACTCAATTTCTATATGTTGTTTCTATTTGTCTTCATGAAGCACCCTCTGTCGTCACCAATTCCCTGATGGCACACCAAAGCGAATCCCTCAGTCGAGTAAAATTCAATTGCCAGCATTCAATCGCTTATTGGCTACTCGTATGCTTGGGTCACTATTCGATAACTATTTTTTCTTAACTTATGAACTCACAATTTTATAAGTAATATTTATGAAACATTTTGTCATTCTTTCATTGTGAACCAGTGAATAAAACAATATTGACTGGAATATGTTATCACAGTTAATATTGAGAGAGTCAGTTTAGGGTAGGCTGATCTGAACCAGTTAGCGGGGACCAATTATTGTCAAATCCAGTGTTTCGTCACATAGAGACCAAAGCTAAGGCTACCTAAGGCTTAATGAACCGACATAATTTATCTTACTCATGTGATCAATACTAAGTAGTATCAGTTATATTAACTTTGGTGAAGTTAAAGGAATCGTCTCATTAAATCCCATCACTAATCATATATATAGTTGGTTGTCTATGCACTAATTGACTCACCGCTCAAAATTGAGTCGTGTCTTTGAACCCAATATCAATTCAAACTCTATTAGGATTAAATATACACAACCATACATTGATTCTATTAATAAACACATGCTAGTGCTTTTGCATCTTGTCAGCTTGGAGCATTGCAAAAGAATGCATTTCTCGAGTCCAAACTAAGTATGCCTGCCAATGTCAACACAAGTTATTTATGCATTTCCCTGATTTCCTCTAGTTGAACATTTTAAAAAGAGGATGACACTAAAATGGAATAAGAAGATGCACACAATACAAAAGGTCAAAATAAAAACATTCGTTTTACAATGCTTTGTCAAAGTGCACTGACCTGAAGATGATTCCCCCTGACAGTGGAGGGGGCAGAGGGGAACGAAACACGTAAATCATTCTCAAATCCATTCTCCATATTTCGCTGTGTTGGTGTTCCAAAAGGGTTTTTAAACATTCTAGAATGTTGAAAAACTAAGGCCGATCTCATTTCCAAACCCTTCTGCTCTTTAATTCGTTTTATTTGCTTATTTGCTTATGTACCGTATTTGAGAGCCGCGGACCCGCAGGTATGAGAAATTGGTAAGCACTGCCGCGCTGCCAACCTAACCACGCTAATGACCTGATTCAAAAATATGTTTTCAATATTTCAAACGATACTAAACAACGATTTGAAACAAATCGTGTGGGGGGTGCTAAGGCGACTTTAAATACGAAATCTTGAAACTATAGCCACTGTAGTTGCTGAGAATCGTTGGTGAGTACAAACAGAGTCACAGACAGACGCACGACCAGTCACTTTTCGGCGCGCCCAAACACGGCAAGGGCTTCGCTATCGCTCAGCCAAAAATGTAAGACCGAAAAAAGGTCATACTTCGATGTATGACCGAAAAACGGTCATACGTCATACTTATAGTGTATCACGGAAAGGTGAATATCCCCAAGCTAAACAATAGCCAGTCTCGCTGATGTCTCACCTTTTTTTGGTCATACGTTTAAGTATGACCGTTTTTCGATCATACATTTGTGTATGACCTTTTTTCGGTCATACTTTTTGTATCACCGAAAATCGGTCAGATGTCTCACCCTTTGAATTTGAGTGTGCCTGCCAGGCACGCTCTATTTTAAAGAGTGCTTAGCAAGCTCACTCTAAACTACAGCATGGACGGCAACCACACTCCTGAATGATCGTCATGGCTTTTTATGTTTAATTATTTAATAAATATGTACTAATGCAAGGTTTCCATTTTATACTTTAAAGAAGCAACATTTCAAGTCTTGTTAGTGCTGAGATGTGTTTAACGTCATCAAAGCTTCTCCGCTATTTTCACAACTATTTATGCATAAAATGGCACTACTGGTAAAACGTGTTAGACCTGGGAGGTTTCTTTCAATAACCATGGAGGAAACAATTAAAACATTTCTCATCCAGAAATACTCATACAGTGTATGTTCGACATGACACCAGTTACTCTTTTGACTGCCCAACAATCCATAGGAAAGTCACCTAGCCCTGTTGCTGGGTGGTGAAGGTCGAGGCTGCAGTCGCACGGAAGGAACACAGACTCGAGGTAACTAGTTCCATACGTTTATCTAGCTCTTCCAGTCTCATCGTTTTCAATAACTGCGTGCCATAACACAACGCCACCACAAGTCGTCAGCACAACGATAACAAACTTCACTATTTGCGTCAAGGTTGCCATTTTGAATTTTGCACTTTTGATCGCGCACGTGTCGTCTGCTTGGGTAGGGGTAGGTTGGGTAAGAAAAGTACACTCGAAGCTCGGGTAAGAAAAGTACACCCGTTGTGAGCAGTTCTCGCGAGATGTGATAATTTCGTGTCCTCTCTCTGGTTCTTCCAACCTAAAGTCGATTTTAACCGGGTCTTTCCTACCTTTATGTTTTTTGACCTTGCGGACAAGGTACAATTCTCATCAAGATGAAATTTTGCCTCCTTCCACCGTTAAATTGCAAGTTTTACCCTAGAATGTAATTTCCGTGGACACTTTTTGATGTCCTACGCTCCAGATTTGGGGCTTCCCGCCTCTACTACAT
Organism: Thrips palmi; assembly: GCF_012932325.1. Classification (NCBI taxonomy): domain Eukaryota; kingdom Metazoa; phylum Arthropoda; class Insecta; order Thysanoptera; family Thripidae; genus Thrips; species Thrips palmi. The sequence goes on along the minus strand of NW_023144625.1, from coordinate 5,854,533 downwards.
CCCAAAGGAGTATGAGAAATCACTTTCGCAAAGTGCATTTTGTTCTACGCAAGTGAGGCTACGTTTTGACGTGTAGAACGTGTCTCTCGGGTAAAATTTGCAGACACAAGATGATTCCGAAAATTGTCTTCCACAACTAAAATTCAAAAAGTCTAAAATCGGTTTTTTTGGGACTGTTTTTCTACCTTATGTGCGATCGGTCTGAAACTTTTCTCATATTGTTGGTGCATTCGTTCTTCACAATTGCAAAGTGGCGGAGTAATGTGGCACCATTAGAACGGAAAATATAAAGTTAAATAAGTTCCAAGCGGCGAAAAAAATGGCCTAGCAAGCAATAAGTGTAATTTCCGTTCCACCCATTGCTTGCAGACCATTCAAAATTTTGATTGCGAACCAATCCTTGTGTGTTTGCCTTGTGGACAAGTTGTTCCAGTAAAATTGTGGTTCCGGTGGCACTTCTGGTTTGGCTTGTACACCCCATTTCATGCAATAATGTAATTTCCGTGGACTGTAATTTCCGTGGACAAAATGAGGTTTTCGTTGCGTTTCACGTGATTTTGGCCTCGCAAGGGGCCTCAGCTCAAAAGTATGTCGATATTTCTCTGCTTTAAACCTCTCTTATGGAGGGAATGCCATTCTGGAGGGAAATGGGCATGGGGAATGGGAAGGCAAGCTGAGGAAAGTCGTGGCGTAGTTTAACACAACATCCATCAGGTTTAAACCCGCCGCAAGTCACAAAATGGACCCTAACGAGCAGCGAGCCGACTTTTTGCAAGAGTCTAAGCTTTCGACTCCACTCATCGGATTGTCAAACACTGTATTTTCTGGACAACCAAGCGGTTTTATGCTGCTTTGTTCGGCGCGGCCGCCATACTGCCTTGACAGTTGTGACTGCGAGTCAGTTGTCACGATACTCCGTGCCAGAGAGACGAACGGACTGTTTGAATCGCCCGCGCGCCGCGCGCTCCGCCTTCAACGACGCGTTCCGCCGCCCTGGCGACACCAGCGCCTCTACGCGGACAAAACCTGAACTCCTCAGTCCCACGCCGCTCAGCTCGCAGCCGTCAGTCACCGGAGCGACTCTGACGCGCGCCGGACGCAGCCACCTGTCCGTGCCGACCCACGCCGACCCGTGCCACCCAGCCGGTCGTGCTGTCCGCGAGTGTGTTGACAAGATCCTCGCCATGACTTCGCCGATTTGGACTACGCTTCCTGCTTGTGCCCTTCCGAGGGGGGTTTCCCGTGCTGGCGGAGAAACGGCTTGTTGTTTTGGCGTTGCTTTTGCTGAGAAAACCTTTCATTCTCAGGGCTTCAAGATGAGAGGCTGAGGTAGCCTGATTGCCCTGCGATGCCGCCCGACTGAGCCGACGCCATGACGTGAGCCGGCCGCCGCTCGCGCTCCGTCGCACCACGCCCGCCAAGGAAATTGCTGCCTCGTCGCTGTGTACAGTACACTGTACAGCGAATCCAAGCCTCAAGTGTGCAAGAAGATTGTGCAGTGCTGTGATGATGCTGTGCTAGTGCTTGTGCTTCGAGGACGGCCTATTATTTAGTGCTGTAATTATAGTGTTGTTGTGGCGTAGCCCACACTGTTAATTGGTTTTGCAAACCACTGTTTTGTGAATGTGTGTGTGTGTGTTGCTGGCCAGCGGAGAAGTTGTGTACACCGTGAAGTCGACTTTGGTGAGTCAAATATTATTTATTTCAAATCTTTCTTATGGGCCCATAAGTGTTTTGTGTTAGGTGACCGTGCTGTGAAAGGAGCTGCTGTGACGTCACTGTGATGTTGTTGTTGTTGTTTGTATCACTGTAAAATGTTTGTCTGTAGGATTCGGCATCACGTTTATGTGATTTTGTCTTGTGTTCCTGTCGCCGATAAAATGTTGTGATTGTTGTTTCCAGTGTTGTGTCGCTGTGATTTGTATGTGTTTGTAAATCAATTTGGTTTGCCGTTATATATTGCGGTTTTTCTGATAGTGTATTGATAGGACATGTGTTTGTCTAGGCATTTGTTGTGATGCTATTTTTCATAGCTCTGTGATTGGAGTTGCCTTGTCGATTTCTGACATAAGGTTTTATTTGGGATTTATTAGCCCTTCCATTTTGTTTAGTATTTTATAGTTGCTAAAGTGCAACTTGGTTGTTTATTTCTTGTCGCTGGTACGATTGAGATTTTAGTTTTCTGCGCTGGTTCTATAGTGCTTATTTGAAACGCTCTTTGTACTGTTGATGATTTTTGCATTTGCGCCCTAAAGTTTCTTGACAGTAGTTGTGTTTGTGTCTCGGTTTCCCTGAGAGTTTGAGACTGTAAAACTTAGTGTCTTGTCAAATTTGTGAGCGTTATTTATTGTTGATTTATTTTGTATGAGTTTCCTAGTTTTATATTGATAGTGTAGACATTTGTCTGCGTACTTGAGTTAGTGTTGTTTCATTCAGAGTGTTATTAAAGTTAAATTCACTGTCAATATTTTGATTTTGAGACGTTTGTTACTGTATTAACTTCTAAATTTCCAAACTTCTAGTTGTTGTCTTACTGTGTATGGTTTGCCTTCTAATATAGTGTGTTGCTTCTTAAATTCAATAATTATTCTCAACAACTTCAACTTGTATTTAAAGTAAAACCCTGCAAACTTAGTCTCATTAAAATGCCAATGTAAACAAATCGTTTTTTCCTTCTCTTTGTTTATTCATTGTTGCTACATTGTAAATTCCCTCTTTTCATTTCAAACCAAACTTTTATCAACTTTTCACTTTTAGTTTTGTCTTGTACGGCTAAGCGCCCTCACTCTGCTGCCTGAGTGGACCCGGGTAAATTCAAATTCAGTCAACTTTTGTCGGGGTAGTCAGACTTGGGAACCCAAACGCTTACCGCTGCTACACAGTGAAACCGTTCAACGTTGATTATTCAGATCGGAAAGCTTAACCGAAAGCTTAGAGTCTTGCGAAAAATGGGCTCGCTGTATTTTTGGGATCTAGCTGACCATTTAAGACTTGCGGTAGACTTAACCTGACCGATATGTGAAGCGACAGACGTCTTTCCTTAGCTTGCCGTTCGAATGCTAAGACCCAGTTTATCGAATAAATTGCAGCAATCTGTTCCTCAAACTCATAGAGTAATCTTCTGAAAATATAGGTTAGTAAACGTGGGTGCCAGATATGCTTCCAGGAGGGCTAAATAGACCGCACCGCGAGCGGGCCGCTGTCTCGACCCGCCGATCAACTTTTCCTCAACTGATCGCACCCATTATTAATTATTTCCGAACATAGACACGCAGGAGCTGATCAAAGAGGGACTTTCCTCCGTTGTCCACTGTAGGGCCCATCATTTGCCAAGTGTGAGAGGTACCGCCTGGGAGGTAAAAACTATGCAACCGTGGTCAGAAGAAAATGAATTCACAGTTGTTCCCGAGACAAGGGAATTGGGCCGGAGAGGTGGACACCGGACCCAGTCCTGCTCAAAGAGGCTGTTCTAGGGTGCCCCCCCCCCCCCCGGGGGGGGGAATGTATACCTCGTCACATACTAGTCACACTACGAGTGGGACCTTGTAGCCGCATAGGGTCTTCTCCGCCAGTATAACGTGGCACCCCAGTAAGGACGGCCGTGTCCGTTTGGCAGTGCACGCGGGCATGTGTCGGGCCCGAGACGGCATACGATCAAATTGTGGTCTAGCCCGAAATTTTATTGTGAGGCACGCAACATGGAACCAGAATGCACAGATGTGGAGGGAGCTGCCTAAACTGCTAGGCGTTTGCGTTCGTATCGCACCTATTCTAAGGGCCCATTAAAATGTAATTTCCGTGGAAGTTTCTGAGGCTGTGTAATTTCCGTGGACGGCAAAAAAATTAAAATTGCGACATTTCCTATATTATTGGGGTGATAGCTCGCCCCGATGAATCCATGATCCCTAGTGATGTTCTTAACAAGATAAATGCAAAAAAACCGGTTTCAATTGACTTTTTTTCAAAAAGTTTCAGGGCCCAAAATTAACCATTTCGCGAGAACTGCTCTTATATCTCCGAACTAAAACTACACTGAACCATCACGTTAGTGGTTTCAGAAAGATTGGTCATCCCGCTGACAAAAAATAATAGCCTAGTTCTACATATAATATTTAGAATCAAACTGCACGTTTGAAAAAACACATTAAAAACTAGGGGTACGCGCCGTTTAGTTTGGGCGCGTAGTAGGCGAGCGATGCGTCTGAACACATTCTTATAGGAGATGGCAAAGAGTGGAGAATAAGGCCAACACCGAGGGGTACCTCACTTCGTCTAGTCAGTGTACACCCCTGACTCCAGTCACTGCCTTGTTTCAGTCTAGTCACTGAAAAAGTCGGCAAAACCACGTAAATTTGTCCCAATTTTAGTATTTTTGCAACGCATTTCGTGATATTTTCAGTCTAGTCAAAGTGGAAATTGAGTATAGTCACCAGTCAGTGTACACCTTTTTTCGAAGTGAGGTACCCTCGGCCAACACAGTGTCTTCCGTAACGAAAGGGCCGGAATTAATGTCATTTTCGTGATTATCTTACTGAAAACTGCAGGAAACTATGTAAAACTCGACTTCAAAATTTTGGTCCGAAATTGGTAAATATTTGGAAAAGTAAAGGTCTGGGATGAAGTTGGAAGTCATTTCGTGATCAGTTCACCAAACACTGCAGGAAACTGTGAAAAACTCGACTATAGAATTTTGGTTCAAAAATGGTAATATTTGGAAAAGTAAAGGTCTGGGATGAAATTGGAAGTCATTTCGTGATCGGCACACCAAAAAACTGCAGGAAACTATGTAAAACTCGACTTAAAAATTTTGGTCCGAAATTGGTAAATTTTGGGAAAAGTAAAGGTCTGAGATGAAATTGGAAGTCATTTTCGTGATCAGCACACCAAAAACTGCAGGAAACTATGTAAAACTCGACTTAAAAATTTTGGTCCGAAATTGGTAATTTTTGGGAAAAGTAAAGGTCTGAGATGAAATTGGAAGTCATTTTCGTGATCAGCACACCAAAAACTGCAGGAAACTATGTAAAACTCGACTTAAAAATTTTGGTCCGAAATTGGTAATTTTTGGGAAAAGTAAAGGTCTGAGATGAAATTGGAAGTCATTTTCGTGATCAGCACACCAAAACTGCAGGAAACTATGTAAAACTCGACTTAAAAATTTTGGTCCGAAATTGGTAATTTTTGGGAAAGTAAAGGTCTGGGATGAAATTGGAAGTCATTTTCGTGATCAGCGCACCAAAAACTGCAGGAAACTATGTAAACTCGACTTAAAAAATTTGGTCCGAAATTGGTAAGTTTAGGGAAAAGTAAAGGTCTGGAGTGAAAATAAAAGTCATTTTTGTGATCAGCACACCAAATACTGCAGGAAACAATGACTCACTGAGAAAATTCTGGTCCAAAATCATGTAATTCTAGTTAAAAGTATGGGCCTGCAGTTGTTAACATGAACGCAATTTCTAAGTGTGTTTCTTGTTCATGGTGTCGTAACATGAACCCTGACACTGTTACTCAGAGATTTGGCAAGATTAGTGTCTGGTTTGTACTTTTGGATTGTATTAATCTATTTTCTTACTGTTATTGAGCAAAGCAAACAACTAAAAAGAATAATGTTTGAGAATAAAAATGGAAATACACTCTCAAAGCTTACAAAGACCAAATCATTCTTGCAATTATCAAACACACACACTCCACTGACTAAAACATTTCCCCTGTAGCAGGGGAGGGGAGGGGGCGGATGGACGGACGAAACGCGTAATAATTGTCACTTTCATTTTCCGTATTTCACTGCGTTGACACTGGGGGGTTTCAATCATTCTAGAATGTTGAAAAACTAAGGTGGATCTCATTTCCAAACCGTTCTGCTATTTCATTTTGTTTATTTGTTGATTTGCTTGTGTCCCGTATTTGAGAGCCGCGGCCGCAGGTATGAGAAATTGGTAACTAACTGCTGCCAACCTAACCATGCTAATAAAATGATTCAAAAAGATGTTTGAATATTTCAAACGATACTAAACAGCGATTTGAAACAAACTCGTGTTGGGCGGAAGTAAGACGACGCTAAATGCGAAGTAAGGAAACTATACCTGTTGTAGTCGCTAAGAAACGTGAGCGTGTACGAACAGAGGGACAGACGGACAGACAGACTCACGACCAGTCACTTTTTGGAGCGCCCCAACACGGCAAGGGCTCGCTATCGCTCGCCAATAACTATGAAAATCTTTTTTCAAAATGTTTCGATGGGTCCTATGAACAAAGACCGATGTCCTTTGGGTCGCTCGAACAAAGTCCGATCTCCATTTCCTAACCTCTCAACGCGTTCATTTTGAAGTCCAGAACAATCTCTACGTTTGATTCCGCACAAATGAGTTTTAGATAATCATTCCCTAATATGTTTGGAACAAAACCTGCAAACTATTGTTGAGTTGGATGCCTGTTGCGAGAACCACAAGATAAAGAAGCGGCGAATGCAGAAACGGCCGAAATGGAGATCGGGTCTTTGTTCGAGCGACCAAAAGACATCGGTCCTCTTGTTCATAGGACCATCGGTTTGTACTTTGAAGTACAGCTTCCTGCAGAATCAGCCGACAGTCCAAAGTAAGGTACCACCTTATAGCTTAGACCATCATCTTGAAAAACAGTGCCGTTCGATGCTCTTAGGCTTCAACACAATTTTTTATAAGTCTAACAAGCTAGGGCCCGCCCTTCCGTCGAACCGAGTTGCCAGCTCCGCTTCGCTGCGCCGGCAACTCGGTTCGACAGGGGGCCGGCCCAGCTTGGCCTGCCGGCGGCCTTTCCTCGGGCTTCGGCCTCGCATCAGACCCAACTTGGCAGTCGAAGGCCCGGGGGCCTTCGGCCCGCTCGCATCACACCACCGTGAGCGGGTAAAGCAAAGTTATCGATGTACCGTCGTGACTAAGGCCCGCCCTTCTATTCACAATATGCAAAAGTCCTTACACTTTTACTCCAACTGTCCTTAGGATAAGCCCATTTCATTTGTCTCTTAGCCCTCATTCCGAAAATACCCATATTTGCCATGCTACTGCAACTCCTTGCAATAGAGGCACAGCAGGAGCGCAAAACGAGTCCGTCGCACTTTTTCCCATAACTCATGAAGGCGGGCTCTGGACCCCCCTTCCGACCCCTCGTTGAAGAGGTCTGCCAAGACCTATTCAAAACTTAAGTAAAAATTTTCAGTCGGTCGACCCTTTTTTTCAAGATCCTGATGTGATAATAGACGAAGTCGGGCTCCTGGACCCCCTTTCCGACCCTCGTTGAAAAGGTCTTGCTGAGACCAATCGAAATCTGCAATAAATTTTTTTAGTCGGTCGACCCCCTTTTTAGAAGATCCTGATCTGGCCAACTTCTAAAAGCGGCTGATGGGGTCGGGACCAGGTCCATTTCATCTTGTCTCGTCGCCCCGATTCCAAAAATACCCCTATGTGCCCTGCTAGCACCAATAATGGCGGAAATCCCCCTCCCGCTCGTGTAAACCATGATGCACGCGCAGCAGCCCTGTGCGACCGGACGGGATTTGCACCACCGGATTATTTGTTTGGACGGTACTCCTGAAGTACCTCCAAATCTGGTTACTCTAGCTCAACTCCTTCCTTGTACACAGACGCAACAAACGACAACACACACAGACACAAAGGCAAATGCATAGGCCCCCCCTATTTTTTGAATGGAGGGGCGGGCCAAAAATGAAATAGGGAAGAAAAGTACAGTCGGCTGGGGAAGAAAGTACAGGTATTGGGAAGAAAAGACACCCTCTAAGAAACTAAAAGCGGGTTGAAAATTGAATTGATCACGGAAATAGATTTGATTAGACGAGACAAGCAAAAATGTCAACACAAGTTATAGAATTAGACTCGAAATAAACAAGTTATTGGGCATTTACGTGAAAAAGGGAAGAAAAGTACAAAAAGCTGTACCAACTTATCTCTGAGAAAAGGCTTCTTGGACCTTCTGTGATGAATCCATGTAGAATCAGAGCCAATTGACCGATTTTGATGAAACTTGAACTAAGGGCAAGTGATAGCTCTCCACTTTAGGGGTAAACCTGTATGGAGCCAAGATTGGTGGTCTCCTGGTTCGAAATAGCAGTCCTTTTCGTTGTACTTTTCTTTCCCGGTGGTGTACTTTTCTTACCCTTTTCGAGGAGTTCCGAAATACACTGGTAGCCAACGAATGTGACGTCATATTCGTTCGAATGTGAATTTGTCACGTTCATTTGAATGTGAGGTCACATTCGTTTGAATGTTGATCCACGTTCAAACGAATGTGACACCCTACTTTAACGGCCGAGTCACGTTCAAACAAATGTGACATCTTCGAACGAACGTGACAAAATTCACACTCCAACGAATATGACGTCACATTCGTTGACTACCAGTGTAACACACATTTTGGCATGTACGTAATGTGGGGAACTATAATCAACGAACAGTGATCCATTTCATTAGGAAGGCATTGGATTACATGTTCACGAGTGCAGAATACACTCGTGGACAAAATTAAAGGAACGTTTTTTGGAGCTGGCCGTAAATACCTTAATTTTTGTCCGATCTTAAGGGGGGACATCACTCCAAATGATCAAAAATTGCAACTTTTTTTTAATAGTTTATATTATAGACCATTCCTTTCTGCGTCAAATGGGTAAAAAACCGCACCCGGAATTCAAAAAATTGCAGTTTTAGTAGGTTGTGCGCCGCAAACATGCATAGGGAAAAGCCCAGTTTCCCCAACTTTGATCGCGTTTTTCTCGGAACATGAAATGCAAACGGTTGCAGGCCTCTAGGGCGCAGTTTTTTGAGCTAAAACGGGAAGATTTAGCATGGAAGCTCCTACAATATGCCGCTATGGTGGGTAGCAAAATAATTTGCATTGGTCAATTTTTATTTTTTTTTAACGTTTTAAATTGAACAATTTTGTCCAGAAAAAATTAACAATATTTTTTGGTCAATAACAAACACAACTTAAAATGATTTTTTAAATGTGATTGAGGTACCCACCATAAGCCAGACATCTCAGGAAGGCTGTCACCAAATTTCAATGTTCTAGGTCAAACCGTTTGGCGTCCAGCGCTGCAACCAGTGCGAAATGGTCTAACCTAACGCTCAAAAATGTGTTTTCAGCGAAAGCGCTGTACTGCCCTGGCGGATTGACTTTGTGTTGTTTTATACTTTATCTGTTACAAGGTAGGTTTACGCCAGACCGCGTCTTGTCGTAACAGGCTTCGCGATGTCTCGCTGCCTGTTCCCCAATCCGCGCCTGGCGTACCTACCTGGCCTGCGGCGCTAGCCTGCCTTCGGCAGACTATGGCTTGTCCGTCGTCGGTTACTTCTAACTTGTTGCATGCTGGGGGCTCCGCCCCCAGACCCCCTTCCCTGTAGGTAGAGTTGCTCATCTACAAATAGCATGATCTTGACCCTTGTAACCTTTGAACTATCGAGGCTGGGGGGCTCCGCCCCCCAGACCCCCCTTCTTCAACACAGAAGGCTATCCTCTGCAGAAAAACTTGATTTTCGCCGTTTTTAGGTGTTTTTCGCTATAAAAACTGAACCAGTTGAGCTACGATGGTGAGATTTCGCGTGTGTTCGAGCCAAGGACATGCTAAAGAGTGTGCAAATATCACCGAGATCGGCCGAGCCGTTCAGGAGGAGTAGTGCGGACAGACACACAGACAGACAGACAGGAAAAACTTTCAAAACCCACTGGAGAACAGGCTTCGCTATCGCTCAGCCAAAAATATGAACAATTTTTCTCTTTCCGTTTGGTTTTTATGACGTTTTTACAAAGGCCACTGTTTTTGGAGTGATGTCCCCCCTTAACGAAACTCGTGACGGGCAGCTTTGAAGGGTCTCTTGGCGCATGGAAAATTGCATTTGCGAGGGTTGATGTTTAGGGGTGGGTTCACCCCCGTTAAGGGGGTGGTGCCGAAAACAACGCAACTTTTGAAGGGTCCACAGGGGTCGCGGTGAGTTTGGAAAAATTTAAAAACCACTCAGGGCGCTTTGTCTTGACGCCCTCTACAAAACGCAACCCCCGCCAGCCCTCTCCGACGAACCCACCCCCTACAACACCCCCCTCTCAAATCCAGAGTTTTTGACCTACAGCTCTGAAATTGCGCACACGTCCTTCTCTGTACTCCTCTGATGCAGGGAAAGTCCACCCCAGTTCAAAAAGTCTCATAGCCACCCTTGGAGGGGCGCATTAGATTGTTTGTTTCAAACCCCTTCTGACATGAAGCACTACGATCATCGGACGGTGATGAAATTCGCCATAATCCGTCCTTGGGTGGAGAGGATCAATGCCGAAAAGACCCCGTTCGAAAGCTACCCCCTGGCGTGAACAGGGGTGGTTCAAAGTTAGGGGTGCGCAACCCCCGAGCTTAAGGGTAGAAATGTGCCCGCCGCGCTTTCCCTGCGTACAGCACGGCCAGAGGCATCGGCCGCAACCCGCTTGGCTGCAATTTTCGTGTGAAGACACAGTTTACCCAGTCAACAAAACATAGTCCGTGGACGTCCGAGGGACGCCCGGCGGGACTACCCGGACCTCCCGGTCGGACGTCCGAGGGACCTCCGGATGGCAAAGAAAACCAGCCCCTGGGTAGTCCGTGGGACGTCCGACCCGGACGTCCCGGGTAGACTCCCGTGGACCTCTGCCACGGACGTCCGTAGGGACTATCCCGGGGGACGTCCATCGGACCACCGAGGGACGTCCCATGTTCAGCGTTAAAAATTTGGTTAAAATTTGAATTCAAGTGTGTTAGAATGCCCTCAATTTGCCACTCCCCCCCATCCTTACCTTTCACCTTTCCCTTCGGACGATGAAAACTCGTTGCACTTGGGGAGAGTCGAACCTCCGACCTTCAGGTTGTGAAGCAGCGCACTTATCCACTGTGCCATGCCGCTCTCATGCATGATGCCGTGCAGTGTCCGACTACATGATACGTCGCGTCCACCGGGGCGATGTCCCGGCGGACCCCCGGGGAGGTCCAGGAAGGTCCCGCGCGGACCATGCCGGGACCATATGCATAGGTTCGTTTCCCCCAGTGAGACATGACTTTGGTTTTTTCCCTTCAAAGTGTTGTCATCTCATCGAAAGGGCCATGTCCGAAAAGTATGTACCTGGGACGTCCTCAAAGGACACCCCGGGATTTCCCCGCTAGGACCAGTAGGGACCACTGGCAGTCGGGGTGTTGCCTATGCGCCAGGGGCCATGTCCCAATAGGACGTCCCTGGGACGTCCGCAAAGGATATCCGCCGGGATTAGCCCGGCGGGACAGGCCTGGGACCACTGGTACATCGGCGTTTTGTCCAAGCACCGCGGGGCCATGTCCCTAAAGGACGCCCTTCGGACGACCCAGGGACGTCGGCCGGATCTAGCCCTTCGCGACTATTGACGGGTCCCGATGGGATGCCCGCCGGACCTCTGGCGGACGTCTGCTGTCGGCTGGCCCCGCCGATTGCACCGGCCGGGTGGTCCGAGCGGACGTCCCTGGGAGGTCCCGAGGGACATCCCCAGGGGCCCATGCAGGGACCACTATAGGGATAGTCCGAACATGGTCCGTCCCGGCCCGGGACTATGTTTTTTGATGGGTATCGATAAAAAGTTCAAATTTCACTAAAACCCCCCCCTAAGTTTGGGTCCCTCTGGAGGGTGAACGAGTTGAGCCACGACGGTGGGGGCCGCGGAATCTGAAGCGCGGACGTTTCATTACCAGCCCCTCAAAAACTGGGAAATTTTTCCAAATCGCGGTTACTGCCAAATCGGTGCGGAATTTCATATCGAACGAACGAAACCGCATGGACACGCACGCTGCGGCCCCCGGAGGTAGGCAGCCCATCGTACCCCGTCCTCGCTTTCCCCTTCGATTTCAGCAATTCGCGAGAATTGGCGCCGCTTCTAATCGATCTCGCAGCAATTATTCTCGCAAAACGCCGCAATACGATAAAATTTGAAGGGGAAAGCGAGGAGGGGAACACACGGTGTACGATGGGCTGCCTACATCCGGGAGCCGCAGCGTGCGTGTCCATGCGGTTTCGTTCGTTCGATATGAAATTCCGCACCGATTTGGCAGTAAACGCGCGATTGGAAAATTCCGAGTTTTGAGGGTCTGGTAATGAAACGTCCGCGCTTCAGATTCCGGGGGGTCCACCGTCGTGGCTCAACTCGTTCACCCTCCAGAGGGACCCAAACTTAGGGGGGGGTTTTTAGTGAAATTTGAACATTTTGATCGATAAACTGTGTCTTCACACGAAAATTGCAGCCAAGCGGGTTGCGGCCGATGCCTCTGGCCGTGCTGTACGCAGGAAAGCGCGGCGGGCACATTTCTACCCTTAAGCTCGGGGGTTGCGCACCCCCAACTTTGAACCCCCCTGTTCACGCCAGGGGGTAGCTTTCGAAACGGGGTCTTTTCGGCATTGATCCTCTCCACCCCAAAGGGCGGATTATGGCGAATTTCATCACCGTCCGATGATCGGTAGTGCTTCATGTCAGAAGGGGGTTGAAAACAAACAATCTAATGCGCCCCTCCAAGGGGTGGCTATGAGACTTTTTGAACTGGGGTGGACTTTCCCTGCATCAGAGGAGTACAGAGAAGGACGTGTGCGCAATTTCAGAGCTGTAGGTCAAAAACTCTGGATTTAAGAGGGGGGTGGGGGTTGTAGGGGGTGGGTTCGTCGGAGAGGGCTGGCGGGGGTTGCGTTTTGTAGAGGGCGTCAAGACAAAGCGCTTTGAGTGGTTTTTAAATTTTTCAAACTCACCGCGACCCCTGTGGACCCTTCAAAAGTTGCTTTTTTCGGCACCACCCCCTTAACGGGGGTGAAACCACCCCTAAACATCAACCCTCGCAAATGCAATTTTCCATGCGCCAAGAGGACCCCTCAAAGCTGCCCGTCACGAAGGTTCGTTAAGATCGGACAAAAACTAAGGTATTTACGGCCAGCTCCAAAAAACGTTCCTTTAATTTTGTCCACGAGTGTAGTTGAATCCTCATTTGGAACTTCTGTACAGTGCAAAGTACACGTTTTGTACTTTTCTTACCCAACCTACCCCTAGCTGTTTCTCCAAGGTGCCAACCTACACATGATTTCAAAAACAATGGCAGTGGATTTCTAAATTTTAAAAGGTATTGAGTGGCAAAAATCATACTCGAATTATATTGTGCTTCGTGTATCTCTGTCTGGAATGTTAAAAAGAACGAAAATTAGAGTTCAGTTTGCGAGCCCGAGCCCACCGGCGCATACGTGTTGCAGCAATTTCTCATGACTGCGTATGAAAAATTGCTGACTACACAAGCGCGTTGTGTTGTGTTTCAAATTCAAAATGGCAGCTATGACACCTGAAATGTGCACTCTCAACATCTTATGATCGTTTTTATACGTATTACGATGGTTTTTCATCGTAAGGTACGCATAAATTTGCACATACGTAATGTAATATGCATAGATTTCAGCGTAAGGTATGCATGATTTAATCGTATTACGCATGGTTTCTTCATGAGGTACGCATGATTTCATCGTATTACGCATGAATTTCATTGTAGTACGTATGTTCTCATTTCAACGTAAGTTATGATGACCCTTTCATCATAAGAATCTGAGGGTGTGAAGTTTATTTTTGTTGTGCTGGCGATTTGTGGTGGCGTTGTGTTATGGCACGCAGTTATTGAAAACGATGAGACTGGAAGAGCTAGATAAACGTATGGAACTAGTTGACCTCGAGTCTTTGTTCCTTCCGTGCGACTGCTGCAGCCTCGACCTTCACCACCCACAACAGGGCTAGGTGACTTTGCTATGGATTGTTAGGCAGTCAAAAGAGTGAGTAAGGGAGTATGGGGCGATTTGTAACGATTTTGGAATCCTCTATACAAAATTAAGAACATTCTGCATATCGGTGTCAAACTTGTGCCAGTTGAGCAGTCTGGCCCTTCATTTAGACTGTGCAGCTCCATTGATCAATCTGAAACCCGTAATCTTTGAAATCTAAGACGCTTTCCAAACCCTTGCGAGCTGTTACGAATCGCCCCAGCAGGGGTGATTTGTAACAGCCATGGGGCTTTTCATAACATCCTACACATTAAATGAAACATCGTCAGGAATGTTATCTCCTCCACCAGTTGTTCTTCGGATGTCCTGCAGACGCCTTAAAATCTGCATTACAGCTGCCGTTGACCGCCTCAGCATTAACTGACCGGCTATGTCAACCCTAACCTCACTTTTTTCAATTTTGGAGGAAAGAATAGAATAACTCGCTTTAAATGCATTTTGAGCTGTGTAAATGTATTGGAATTAGGCAGCAGATGATACGAGAAAAAATTCAAGCATTTTATTGCAACAACTACTTAATTTCTTGTTTTATACGGGTCTGTTACGAATCACCCCAAATGCCGGCTACGCAAGAAATACCGTCCTAACTATCACTGGACAAAGTAAAAGCAACTTATGCCACGTGGTTACATTGTAAAGGGTCACGCTTCGAGGCCTCAACGGTACTTCGATGGTGATTCATACCTGGGGCGCCTCAGACAGAAACTTCCTTGAACTCAAAATAAAAGATTTGCCTGTTTTTCGGTGTACCCTATATTTCAGACGCCCTCCAAAACTATACCTGAGCACCGATCACATCCGCTTCGATTGTTCAAGGACCCTCTACTTGAAGCGAAAGAGGGCCATACTCAGATTTTCCTCTGCTCCCCCACTTAAATTAATAAACGCATTTGTTACGAATCGCCCCTGTTACAAATCGCCCCATACTCCTTAACTAGTGTCATGTCGAACATACACTCTATGTGTATTTCTGGATGAGAAAAATTTTTAAATTGTTTCCTCTCCATGGTTATTGAATGAACCTCCCAGGTCTAACACGTTGTGCCAGTGCCATTTTATACATAAATAGTGGTGAAATAGCGGAGAAGCTTTGATGACGTAAAACACATCTCAGCACTAACAAGACTTGAATGTTGCTTCTTTAAAGTATAAAATGGAAACCTTGCATTAGTACATATTTATTAAACTCGCGCTGCTCGCTGGGGGCTCCGCCCCCAGACCCCCGCATGTGTGGAGCGCGTGCCGAAGTATTTTCAGTAAGTCCGTGGTGAGCAAAGGCAAATTTTCTAAGGAAGTAAATGTCCTGCTTCTTTGAAAGCTCTATTAACCGCTTTTGACCATATAATAAGGCTACTTTTACTGCCCAAATAGATAGCTTGTATTGCATTGGCTACTGTGGCAGTCAATGGGTGCATACAAGGTCCGGAAAATATTGAAGACTGCTTTGACAAGGATAGAGGTGAAACGAAAGAAACCTTAAGTCTCTACGACCACTCCTCGACCCCAAACATTCTCTTTGATGAGTAGTAAAAGTCAGTCAGTCTCGGATTGGGGCTATATAGATTCTTGAAGATGATTGCCCAATTGCCGGTGGTGGGGTCCCGATTACGGCACAGTTTCGGAAATTCTCGACCAGACCTACCGATGGGCGAATAAATTTTTTAGTTCATTCGGTCCCCTTTTTGGAAGATTGAGTAGCTTTGCTCGGAAACAGTGAGAAATTTTCAACTTTTGAGATTTTTCCCAATTTTCCCATTAAATTTGGAATCGAATGGAAAAACCCGCAGGTCTCTACGACCACTCCTTGACCCCCAACATTTCTATGAGTGAGTGAGTCAGTCAGTCGGATTGGGGCTATATGGGTTCTTGATGATTGATGAGTGAGGAAGTCAGTCAGTCGGATTTTGGGGCTTATAGGTTCTTGATGACAATTGATGATTGCTTTTGGTATGTTGCCGGTGACGGGGACCCGATTGTGGCACAGTTTCTGAAATGTCTCGACTTGATTTACCGATTGGGCTAATAAAAATTTTTAGTCGGTCGGTCCCCTTTTTTGAAGATTGAGTGGACTTTGTTAAATTTCGGCCTATTTAATTGTTTTTGAGGATGTTGCCGGTGACAAAAACCCGATTGCGGCACAGTTTCGGAAATGTCTCGACCAGACCTACCGATAGGGCGAATAAAAATTATTAGTCGGTCGGTCCCCTTTTTTGAAGATTGAGTGGACTTTGTTAAATTTAGGCCTATTAATCGTTTTTTCAGGATGTTGCCGGTGACCAGGACCCGATTGCGGCACAGTTCAAGAAACCGCTCGACCAGACCTACCGATGGGGCGAATAAAATTTTTTAGTCGGTCGGTCCCCTTTTTGGCCCGTCCCGTTTATTTTTTGTAAAAAAATGACGGAGGGACGGGCATATAGTATGATCCTTGCTGTGCGTCCGTTCGTTCGTCCGTCCGTCCGTCCGAGGACTTCCCGTGGTCCGATCTTGACCAAATTTGGTATGCAGCCTCCTTGGGTGACCCTTAGAACCGCCCGGTGGCAGCAAATCCGGTCCGAGCCCCGGGGGCGCTGCTGCAGGTGCACCATGGTCTACATGGGGTCGAGGAGGATCTCGGCAACGGATGCAGCAAGCAGGGCATGTAGGGGTATTTTTGGAATCGGGGCGACGAGAGAAAACCAATGGTACCAGTTTCGAGCGAATCGGAGAAGTTCGGACCCGGGTTCAAATCCCAGCGGGGTATTTTTGGAACATTCTTTTTATTCGAGTTTTTGCATTGTTTCTGATGTTTTTGAGGTTGCTGAGACGAAAACGACATTTATTTAAACCCAGACTCAGGTTTATTCCCGTAAGGGTCAAACATAGGCAAAATTCGTACGTTTCTTAATGTAACACGGGACGGGCCAAAGTTGCCGATGTATATCGCTACTTTTCCTGTTATTTGAAGATTGAGTGGACTTTGATAAATTTAGGCCTATTTAATCGTTTTTGAGGATGTTGCCGGTGACGGGAACCCGATTGCGGCACAGTTTCGGAAATGTCTGGACCAGACCTACCGATGGGGTGAATAAAATTTTAGTCGGTCGGTCCCCTTTTTGAAGATTGAGTGGATTTGTTGAATTTGGGCCTATTTAATCGTTTTTGAGATGTTGCCGGTGACGGGGACCCGATTGCGGCACAGTTTTGGAAATGTCTCGACCAGACCTACCGATGGGGCGAATAAAAATTTTTAGTCGGTCGGTCCCTTTTTTGAAGATTGAGTGGATTTTGTTGAATTTAGGCCTATTTAATCGTTTTTGAGGATGTTGCCGGTGACGGGGACCCGATTGCGTCACAGTTTTGGAAATGTCTCGACCAGACCTGCCGATGGGGCGAATAAAAAATTTAGTCGGTCGGTCCCCTTTTTTGAAGATTGAGTGGATTTTGTTGAATTTAGGCCTATTTAATCGTTTTTGAGGATGTTTGCCGGTGACGGGACCCGATTGCGGCACAGTTTCGGAAGTGTCTCGACCAGACCTACCGATGGGGCGAATAAAAATTTTAGTCGGTCGGTCCCCTTTTTTGAAGATTGAGTGGATTTTGTTGAATTTAGGCCTATTTAATCGTTTTTGAGGATGTTGCCGGTGACGGGGACCCGATTGCGGCACAATTTCGGAAATGTCTCGACCAGACCTACCGATGGGGCGAATAAAAATTTTTAGTCGGTCGGTCCCCTTTTTTGAAGATTGAGTGGATTTTGTTGAATTAAGGCCTATAAATCGTTTTTTTGGGATGTTGCCGGTGACGGGGACCCGATTGCGGCACAGTTTCGGAAATGTCTCGACCAGACCTACCGATGGGGCGAATAAAAAATTTTAGTCGGTCGGTCCCCTTTTTTGAAGATTGAGTGGATTTTGTTGAATTTAGCCTATTTAATCGTTTTTCAGGATGTTGCCGGTGACGGGGACCCGATTGCGGCACAGTTTCGGAAATGTCTCGACCAGACCTACCGATGGGCGAATAAAAATTTTTAGTCGGTCGGTCCCCTTTTTTGAAGATTGAGTGGATTTCGTTGAATTAAGGCCTATTAAATCGTTTTTTTGGGGATGTTGCCGTTGACGGGGACCCGATTGCGGCACAGTTTCGGAAATGTCTCGACCAGACCTACCGATGGGGCGAATAAAAAATTTTAGTCGGTCGGTCCCCTTTTTTGAAGATGAGTGGATTTTGTTGAATTTAGGCCTATTTAATCGTTTTTGAGGATGTTGCCGGTGACGGGGACCCGATTGCGGCACAGTTTCGGAAATGTCTCGACCAGACCTACCGATGGGGCGAATAAAAATTTTTAGTCGGTCGGTCCCCTTTTTTGAAGATTGAGCGGATTTTGTTGAATTTAGGCCTATTAAATCGTTTTTTGGGGATGTTGCCGGTGACGGGGACCCGATTGCGGCACAGTTTCGGAAATGTCTCGACCAGACCTACCGATGGGGCGAATAAAAAATTTTAGTCGGTCGGTCCCCTTTTTTGAAGATTGAGTGGATTTTGTTGAATTTAGGCCTATTTAATCGTTTTTCAGGATGTTGCGGTGACGGGGACCCGATTGCGGCACAGTTTCGGAAATGTCTCGACCAGACCTACCGATGGGCGAATAAAAATTTTTAGTCGGTCGGTCCCCTTTTTTGAGATTGAGTGGATTTGTTTTGAATTTAGGCCTATTAAATCGTTTTTGGGGATGTTGCCGGTGACGGGGACCCGATTGCGGCACAGTTTCGGAAATGTCTCGACCATACCTACCGAGGGCGAATAAAAATTTTTAGTCGGTCGGTCCCCTTTTTTGAAGATTGAGTAGGTTTGCTCGAAACGGTGAGAATTTGTTCCCTTTTTTGTAGATAAAGTAGGTTTTCTCGGAAACGGTGAGGAATTTTTAACTTTCGGGATTTTTTCCCAATTTTCCCATAAAATTTGGAATCGAATGGAAAAAACCGCAAGTCTCTACGACCACTCCTTCACCCCAAACATTTCTATGAGTGAGTCAGTGAGTCAGTCGGATTGGGGCTTTATAGGTTCTTGACTCGCGCTGCTCGCTGGGGGCTCCGCCCCCAGACCCCCGCATGTGTGGAGCGCGTGCCGAAGTATTTTCAGTAAGTCCGTGGTGACCAAAGGCAAATTTTCTAAGGAAGTAAATGTCCTGCTTCTTTGAAAGCTCTATTTAACCGCTTTTGACCATATAATAAGGCTACTTTTACTGCCCAAATAGATAGCTTGTATTGCATTGGCTACTGTGGCAGTCAATGGGTGCATACAAGGTCCGAAAATATTGAAGACTGCTTGACAAGGATAGAGGTGAAAGGAAAAAACCTTAAGTCTCTACGACCACTCCTCGACCCCAAACATTTCTTTCAGTGAGTAAGTGAGTCAGTCAGTCAGTCGGATTGGTGCTATATAGATTCTTGAAGATGATTGCCCAATTGCCGGTGGCGGGGTCCCGCTTACGGCACAGTTTCGGAAATTCTCGACCAGACCTACCGATGGGGCGAATAAAATTTTTTAGTCATGCGGTCCCCTTTTTGGAAGATTGAGTAGCTTTGCTCGGAAACAGTGAGAAATTTTCAACTTTTGAGATTTTTCCCAATTTTCCCATTAAATTGGAATCGAATGGAAAAACCCGCAGGTCTCTACGACCACTCCTTGACCCCCAAACATTTCTATGAGTGAGTGAGTCAGTCAGTCGGATTCGGGCTATATGGGTTCTTGATGATTGATGAGTGAGGAAGTCAGTCAGTCGGATTTTGGGGCTTATAGGTTCTTGATGACAATTGATGATTGATTTTGAGTATGTTGCCGGTGACGGGGACCCGATTGTGGCACAGTTTCTGAAATGTCTCGACTTGATTTACCGATTGGGCTAATAAAAATTTTTAGTCGGTCGGTCCCCTTTTTTGAAGATTGAGTGGACTTTGTTAAATTAAGGTCTATTTAATTGTTTTTGAGGATGTTGCCGGTGACAAAAACCCGATTGCGGCACAGTTTCGGAAATGTCTCGACCAGACCTACCGATAGGGCGAATAAAAATTATTAGTCGGTCGGTCCCCTTTTTTGAAGATTGAGTGGATTTTGTTAAATTTAGGCCTATTTAATCTTTTTTTAGGATGTTGCCGGTGACCAGGACCCGGTTGCGGCACAGTTCCAGAACCGCTCGACCAGACCTACCGATGGGGCGAATAGAATTTTTAGTCGGTCGGTCCCCTTTTTGAAGATTGAGTGGACTTTGATAATTTAGGCCTATTTAATCGTTTTTGAGATTTGCCGGTGACGGAACCCGATTGCGGCACAGTTTCGGAAATGTCTGACCAGACCTACCGATGGGGTGAATAAAATTTTTAGTCGGTCGGTCCCCTTTTTTGAAGATTGAGTGGATTTTGTTGAATTTGGGCCTATTTAATCGTTTTTGAGGATGTTGCCGGTGACGGGGACCCGATGTGGCACAGTTTCGGAAATGTCTCGACCAGACCTACCGATGGGCGAATAAAAAATTTTAGTCGGTCGGTCCCCTTTTTTGAAGATTGAGTGGATTTGTTGATTTAATAGGCCTATTTAATCGTTTTTGAGGATGTTGCCGGTGACGGGGACCCGATTGCGTCACAGTTTGGAAATGTCTCGACCAGACCTACCGATGGGGCGAATAAAAATTTTAGTCGGTCGGTCCCCTTTTTTTGAAGATTGAGTGGATTTTGTTGAATTTAGGCCTATTTTATCGTTTTTTAGGATGTTGCCGGTGACGGGGACCCGATTGCGGCACAGTTTCGGAAGTGTCTCGACCAGACCTACCGATGGGGCGAATAAAAAATTTAAGTCGGTCGGTCCCCTTTTTTGAAGATTGAGTGGATTTGTTGAATTTAGGGCTATTTAATCGTTTTTTGAGGATGTTGCCGGTGACGGGTCCCGATTGCGGCACAGTTTCGGAAATGTCTCGACCAGACCTACCGATGGGGCGAATAAAAATTTTTAGTCGGTCGGTCCCCTTTTTGAAGATTGAGTGGATTTTGTTGAATTTAGGCCTATTTAATCGTTTTTTGAGGATGTTGCCAGTGACGGAGACCGGATTGCGGCACAGATTCGGAAATGTCGACCGACCAACCTACCGATAGGGCGAATAAAAATTTTTAGTCGGTCGGTCCCCTTTTTTGAAGATTGAGTAGGTTTGCTCGGAAACGGTGAGAAATTTGTTCCCCTTTTTTGTAGATAAAGTAGGTTTTCTCGGAAACGGTGAGGAATTTTCAACTTTCGGGATTTTTCCCAATTTTCCCATAAAATTTGGAATCGAATGGAAAAAACCGCAAGTCTCTACGACCACTCCTTCACCCCAAACATTTCTATGAGTGAGTGAGTGAGTCAGTGAGTCAGTCGGATTGGGGCTTTATACGTTTTGATGAGTGAGGGAGTCAGTCAGTCGGATTTTGGGGCTTTATAGGTTCTTGATGACAATTGATGATTGATTTTGAGTATGTTGCCGGTGTCGGGGACCCGATTGTGGCACAGTTTCTGAAATGTCTCGACTTGATCTACCGATTGGGCTAAAAAAAATTTTTAGTCGGTCGGTCCCCTTTTTTGAAGATTGAGTGGACTTTGTTAAATTTAGGCCTATTTAATCGTTTTTGAGGATGTTGCCGGTGACCAGGGCCCGATTGCGGCACAGTTCCAGAAACCGCTCGACCAGACCTACCGATGGGGCGAATAAAATTTTTTTGTCGGTCGGTCCCCTTTTTTGAAGATTGAGGGGACTTTGATAAATTTAGGCCTATTTAATCGTTTTTGAGGATGTTGCCGGTGACACGGGAACCCGATTGCGGCACAGTTTCGGAAATGTCTGACCAGACCTCGACCGATGGGGTGAATAAAAATTTTTTAGTCGGTCGGTCCCCTTTTTTGAAGATTGAGTGGATTTTGTTGAATTTAGGCCTATTTAATCGTTTTTGAGGATGTTGCCGGTGACGGGGACCCGATTGCGGCACAGTTTCGGAAATGCTCGACCAGACCTACCGATGGGGCGAATAAAATTTTTTTGTCGGTCGGTCCCCTTTTTTGAAGATTGAGGGGACTTTGATAAATTTAGGCCTATTTAATCGTTTTTGAGGATGTTGCCGGTGACGGGAACCCGATTGCGGCACAGTTTCGGAAATGTCTGGACCAGACCTACCGATGGGGTGAATAAAAATTTTTAGTCGGTCGGTCCCCTTTTTTGAAGATTGAGTGGATTTTGTAGAATTTAGGCCTATTTAATCGTTTTTGAGGATGTTGCCGGTGACGGGGACCCGATTGCGGCACAGTTTCGGAAATGTCTCGACCAGACCTACCGATGGGGCGAATAAAAAATTTTAGACGGTCGGTCCCCTTTTTTGAAGATTGAGTGGATTTTGTTAAATTTAGGCCTATTTAATCGTTTTTTAGGATGTTGCCGGTGACGGAGACCCGATTGCGGCACAGTTTCGGAAATGTCTCAACCAGACCTACCGATGGGGCGAATAAAAATTTTTAGTCGGTCGGTCCCCCTTTTTGAAGATTGAGTGGATTTTGTTGAAATTAGGCCTATTAAATCGTTTTTTGAGGATGTTGCCGGTGACGGGGACCCGATTGCGGCACAGTTTCGGAAATGTCTCGACCAGACCTACCGATGGGGCGAATAAAAATTTTTAGTCGGTCAGTCCCCTTTTTTGAAGATTGAGTGGATTTTGTTGAATTTAGGCCTATTTAATCGTTTTTCGAGGATGTTGCCAGTGACGGAGACCGGATTGCGGCACAGATTCGGAAATGTCTCGACCAGACCTACCGATGGGGCGAATAAAAATTTTTAGTCGGTCGGTCCTCTTTTTTGAAGATTGAGTAGGTTTGCTCGGAAACGGTGAGAAATTTGTTCCCCTTTTTTGTAGATAAAGTAGGTTTTCTCGGAAACGGTGAGGAATTTTCAACTTTTGGGATTTTTCCCAATTTTCCCATAAAATTTGGAATTGAATGGAAAAAACCGCAAGTCTCTACGACCACTCCTTCACCCCAAACATTTCTATGAGTGAGTGAGTGAGTGAGTGAGTGAGTCAGTCAGTGAGTCAGTCGGATTGGGGCTTTATAGGTTCTTGATAATTAAAAATAAATAGCCATTACGATCATTCAGGAGTGTGGTTGCCGTCCATGCTGTAGTTTAGAGTGAGCTTGCTGAGCACTCTTTAAAATAGAGCGTACCTGGCAGGCGCGCTTTAATTTAGAGCGTGCCTGGTAAGCACGCTCCAATTTAAAGCGTGCTTCTTGGCATGCTCCAAATAGAGCGTGCCATGCACACATTTCAGTTTGCAGAGTGCCTTTGGGATGAGGCGTGTTTCCCCGCGAACGACCGGGTAAGATCTTTTCCCAGGAAACGGTAAGATCAAATCTTTAGTCCAAGAGAAGCCGAGAGACCACCGATATTTGGCTGGAATTAGGCTCTGGCTCCAAAGGAAAAGCCAGACCGGTCTCACCGAAATAATTGTCAGGCCACAGGCAGATGTGAAGGCTGTGCCAAAGAAGAGGCGGGTCGCAATGTTCCATCTGAAGCACTCGTTGTTCAGGTCCACCAGCCTGTACAAAAAGACGGTTCTTCGTACTGGATGGTACTCCACACTTGTATGAGAGCATCGAAAGGTATATTTAGATGAAGACTAATCCACATTTGAATGGGTGCAAAAAAAAATTGATTTACTGTATTCTAAGTAGACATTTACAAATGCATGCTTGCAAGTATACACTTACAAACGCATGCTTGGCCACGTACACACTTAGAAATGCATGCTTGTCAAGTACACACTTACAAACGCATGCTTGGCGCCGTATAACTCCATGCTAAGCATAGGGGTTTGTGTGTACAGTATTCTCCCGCATTAGGTCGATTCGCAATAAGTCGTTTTGATGTGACGGCCCCCGCTTACGCACGGGGGTTTGTGGCCCGGCGAGCTCGACCCTCGGGGATGATTGACAGGGGTCCTCCGTGCCGCCAGGGCGAACACGCGCGAACCCGGGCACTGACGGTGCCCCGAACCGCAGTGCCGACCTATCCAGGTAGCGTGTACCCGTAAGGCGCCGGTCGGCACTGCGTTTCGGGCCACTCTAGTATAGGGCCCAAGGGCCGGCTAATGGTTTTACGGCCTCCCCGAGCTCGGAGCACTGCCGGAGCCCGGCCTTCGCACCATGTGCTGTTCGGTTTTCTAGTTCGTTATAGTCCGAGATTCGGTCCCGAGCCGTCGACCTATTGCGGGAGAATACTGTACTTGCCAAGCACACTCTAAATGTCTTACGAAGAAATTTTCCATAATACGAAGGAAATGGCGCAAGCATAATACGAAGGTGGTTTTTCTTCGTAATACGAAGGTTTTTCCTTGTATCTTACAATGAAAAAGCTAAAAAGATTCGTATTACGAAGGAATATTGCTTCGTATTATGCTTGCGCCGAATTCACTGTAACATACGAATAACATAGGTCAAATTTCATTGTAAGACATTTAGAGTGCATGCATTTGTAAGTGTGTACTTGCAAGCATGCATTTGTAAGTGTGTACTACGTAGACAGTTAGGTTTGTAGTGTGTTATCCACTGACTGGAGAATTTCCTGATGATACGCGATGATTGATTTAATCTCCGCAACGGCGCTCTTTCTGCACAAAAAGAGAAAATTATCTGAAGACACTCCCGAAAATGGTTGCAAGGCAAAGAATTTTGGGGCTGTAAGGGTTAAGGATAAAGGCTTACATTCTCACTACACATGCGTTTGCTTATCGCAAGACTTGTCTGAAATTATGATAGATCTGAAAGTTTCTTTTTACATCTGACCGTAACCATTATGTGACAATCGGAATGCAGGCTCTGAAAGTGTGACATATGTTGCAACGCCTGTCAACCTGATGCAGGGTGAGTTCCATTTTATGTGCTAACCTTTCGGGGAGCACTTCTACAGAACATAACTGGGTTAGGAAATCAGAATAGGGTACTTCGGAAAAGAGCTGGAGCGGAAGTTGAGAAGAAATCAAGAAGAAGAAACGCCGGACTTGTATGAGAATGTAACTCTGCGGAAGCGGCAGAACGGCGGCGCAGATGCTCATTCTTACACATTTCGCATGCTTTGATCTTCTTGATTTCTTCTCAACATCCGCTCCAGCTCTTCTCCGAAGTACCTTATTAGGATCTATGACTATTCGTCCCCGACTGATTTGTCCCCACGCTATTTTGTCCCCAGCTGTTTTGTCCTCACACATTTCGTCCCTATTTATTTGTCCCCGGCGAAATTTCGTCCCCGGTTCCAACCCCGTATTTCTTGTCCTCACTTGTCCGCACTCGTCCCCACCCGCAATGGGAGAGGGGGTATGCACGCCGAAAAAATTGGCTATACTCCCGGCTGTGCGGGCTATACTCCCGGCTGCGCGGGCTATACTCCCGGCTGCGCGGGCTATACTCCCGGCTGCGCGGGCTGCACTTGCCTTCAACAATGGGACTCTGTCTCCGAAGCTTTCCTTAGAAACAAGTTCGGCCACAAACAATTTTCAAAATTCAAAATTATGAGTGACCAGCGCATCAACCAGCGACTGCAGCGCCTGGCCGAGTCCTATGGGCAGTTCAAGGAGGAGGGCCGAGTCCTGGAGTATCTCCGCGCCTGCGGCCACAATGTTGGCCCAGCGGGTGGAAACTCTGTTGCCAAAAACGGCATGCAAAGATTTTTTGGGCAGCTTAGATCTCGGAACCCAGAGGTGGTAGGTGAAATCCGAGGTCATATTTGGAATCCTCAGAAAATTTCACTCGGCGTAGGACATGTTTAGTGCCAGGGGCAAAGGAAATGGTCAGTCATTTTGCCATGAGAAAGTAAAAAAACAGGTGAAAAACGCTCTGGGACCAGGATCGAAATTTACGCTTTATCCCGAAAATTGCTATTTGGTCATGCTTAATGTGAGACAACGGTAAGGCCAATTCAAATTCTGAGTACAGATATGAATTCAGCGTGCTTTCGTGTGTGCATTCCACCTATAGGTTTCAAAGAAGGAGGGTCTGTACCCTTTAGAACACGCAGTCAACGGCAGACTGTTTTGTAATTTTATGCAATACAATCGCTGCATACCCTCTCTCAGTTTCACGGCAACGGTTTTCTGTTATTTTGGTGTGTTCACCACTCCCAGGCAGCGTAATGCACAGAAAATTTTCTCAGGATTCAGAATATGACCTCAGAATTTACCTACGAGGTCCGGTTCTCTTGCATTAAGTGTTACCACAAAACAATGCAACGTTTCGATCATGGTCCCACAGCGTTTTTTCTCCTTTTTTTCTTTTTCTCATTGCAAAATGACCGACCATTTCCTTGACCTCCCGCTCCAAACATACCCTACGCCGAGTGAAATTTTCTGAGGATTCCAAATATGACCTCGGATTTCACCTACCACCTCTGGGTTCCGAGATCTAAGCTGCACAAAAAACCTTTGCATGTCTTTTTTGGCAATAGAGTTTCCACCCGCTGGTTGGCCACTAAATTCTGGTAACAGTTACTAACACCCCCCCCCCATACTAAATTCATAGTGGGGACGAAATGTCACTGAGGACAAAATAAATCGGGGACGAATTTTTTGAGGACATTTTATCCGAGGACAGATTAACTGGGGACGAATTGTCGCGGGGACATATTTTCAAGGGACGAGTGTTCGTGTCACCCCTTATTACGACCAGCACCCACTACGTAGGTTCTCACAGTGTTGTGTCCACGGCACGCAGTCGAGCCGCAGCCACGCGTTGAAGCGCTGCGAGGTACAGCGGAAGGACGGAGTTCACCAGTGTGGTGGACGCGAAGGCCACGGCAAGCGGGGCCGTGACCAGTACCTAAGCATCAAGACGGTCAGTCTGCAGTCCTGCACTCAAATAGGAATTTACAAAAAGGCATGCCTTGATACAGCACCTGTCACTCCGAACTCTATTGAACGAGGCACCTTCCAGCGCGCAAATCCTGGACACCTTGGACGTTTAGTTTCGGGGTCGCCTCATTCGAGAGGTCCCAATCAAGATCCTAACGTAGGGTCGTAGACATATTACGTTACGACAATTTTTTGGGAAACTTTTAACCCCTTCCTCATGTGATCATTTCTTAACCTAACCTTCCATGCATTCCATACAGGACGTATTCTTATAACTGACGGAACTTGTGGACGACCACTAATCGTTTCCGGATGGAAGATTCTATCTGGTCATTTTCGTGTGCACAACCTTATCTGAAAAGCAAGCGAATTACGCTGATTTTGGTCATTTGGGACGGATTTGTCTAGTGGCACTACTTGTTTCTTTGTTCTTTCAAATTGGTGTGAATTGCATCAAGATCCCTTTAAATTTGTGACTGTCCCAAATGATCAATTCAGCGAAATTCACTATAGCTATTAAGAGAAGGTTCTCTGCATGGAAACGCACTTATAAATGTCTTACGTCGAAAGGCTGCACCAACGTATTACGGTGGAGATTTTCTCCATAATACCAACGAAATTCGTCAAAATATCTATAAGGTACAGTGAATTCTCAATGGTATGTTATGAAGTCAGCTGCATCACCATAATATAGAACATTTTCACCAGAATATGGAGAACCTACACTGTACAACATTAAGAGTGCGTCCAGATAAACTTTTTCATCTGGGAACGGTTTGATAACATCCTAACAATAGTCCTCGAAATCATATCCACCTACTCACGGTAAAAGCGATTCCTGGTTTTCCCAGGAACTCTCTGGAAATCGCTTATGTCTCTACCATAGGCTTCATGGGAAAACCAGTTACCGTTTTTACCGTGCTGGCCTCCTCCACTCTCAGACTTTTAGTACGTGGAATTGACATTTCGTCAAAAGTACTTCTGGTACAAGTACTTTTCGCTTTTGATCTTATATAATCTTAATTTTTTAAGGCGAGTGTCAAACTTTAATTGTCCAGCTGGGCGCTTAAAAGTGTCCTCACAGATGGAGCGCGGGTGACAGTAGCGCTGTTTCAGGAGCATGATAGATAATTTTTCGAGTGTACGAGAAGAAGTTACTGCATGAAAGAGAGTGCTTGCCTCAAGAAGCATCACAGCGAGACCACAGTAATTGGCGGAGCAGGGTACTGGCCACACCACGAGGGGCAGGAAAGGGAATGGGCTGCGAATAGAGTTTCGAGATACGTCATCAAAGGATGCCACTTACATTTGAGCCTAAGTACTTGCCAGAAGCTGAAGGCTGGAATCATTTTAGATATTTGTGAGGAGACTTCGGGAGAAACGACTGAAACTTTGACCCCAACAACTCGAAAACGAATTGAAGCTGGGTGCCATAACATAAGGTTTAAGTTTATCTGAAAGTTAACAAATAGAAGCACAGAGCATTCCTGATACCAGCCTGATACGACAGTTATTTTTACTAAAATGATATTTCAGGGTTTTTTACAAACAACGTAACCTTAACAGTGATGTGCATCACTTACTTCCTTTTTGGTGAGATTGACGGGACGAGGCTCGGTAGGCCCATGACCCCCACAGCCAACACCGCAGTGGCGCCTAGCGTCCCGAAGGCTATAGCTCTGCACAAGCGGATGGACCTCTGCAAGTCGTCGCTGCGCAAACAATTGGAGATCACACCGCTGTTTTTTTAACCGCCACTTGGTAGCTGAGATTCTCTTCCATGCACTGAGACCGAAGCTCTTGATCGCACTTGATCCAGGAAGCGGAAGAAGGGGATAACTCAATTTTGGCCATTTTCCAGGAGAAACCAAAAACTGTTAGGAGGGAAAACTAAAACAAAACAAATGAATGTTGCACATGTTAATAATTTCAAAAAGCATTAAATTTTGGAAAAAAAATCAAAAGTGTAAGGTCACTCTGTAGAGGATTTCTGCGACTTATCGCTTTCCGTTGAAATGGAAAACAGAGTCAGCTCACCTTATATTTCCTAAACAAAGAGGAATTTGGAGACAAGTCAAGTGGAACAATAGTCTGCATAAAGTGTATGTTACTCTGGTGTATTTTTTAGACTTAGCTCTTTTTTCCAAATTGAAATTTAAAATTGAGGGGGGGCTAAGTTGAGTTGATTCTTTTTACACAAGATTCATAAAAATACAAGTTGAGTTATATCCTTTTGCCAATTTGTCAAACGGACTCATGTGGACTTCCGTTGAGTTATCTCCATTTTCCAATGAAATTTAGACCGTAAAAGGGGTTAAGTTGAGTTATACCCTTTTTCCATGTGGATTTTCTCCTAAACTGTTCGGAATTCAGTCAAATAATTTGGTGTAATGATGGAAACCATTCTAAGGCACAATATTAAAATACAAACTCAATTTGGGGATAAGTCAAGTTATTCCCTTCTTCCGCTTCCTGGATCACTTATGGTTAGTATGAGGTATGCCTCATCACTCAAAATTTGCTTGACACTCAAAAAAGTCTTTGAAGCATTTGCTTTGGAACTTCCGAAGAAATTGAAGGACTGAATTTCGTCGAGTTGAGGACAAGTGCTTCGCATAACAAAGGATTTTGCTTTATGATACGACGCCACACCCTCAACCCGCTTGTTAAAGAGTTTTTTAAACAGCAATATAAAGTACTATTTCATCAACATCTCTATAAGATTTTGTTCGTTACATTGACTTAAAGTCAATTTTCTAACGCAATTGACTTAAAAATAGTCAATAATTGATGAAAATTTAGTCTTTATAGTGGACACTATTATACATCGTTACAAAGGAAATACTACATATCATTTCTGCTTCAGTGAAAATCGTCAAATTTTGGCCTCCTTTTTTATTTTATCTTATTTTTCTGCTATTCATCCCGAGTCGAACGCCGCAAACCCCACCTCAAAATTCCAATTACTTTGGCTTGGGCACATTTTTAAAGTTCCTAAAAAGGTAATTTTTTTTGCATATTCTACCTCAATTGTTAACGATCAGGTGTTTCACTTGAAGTCCAATGACAAAACCCTCGAACCATCGAAAGGCAGTTGGAAAAATGAATATTTTGGCGCAAACCGAACTCAAATGTGTCATAAATTGCGTCCGTAATGAGGAATAATGCGTGTAAACCGTAGTTTCACTTCAAACGTCGTTTTCTCGAAACACTATTTTTGGACCTGGTGCCCACGATTGCGGGCGCAAAAATTGAGATAATTGAGTGCGGTTTGCGGCAAAATGTTCCCTACACTTGTGAACCTCGTATATGGTCGTACACAGTAAAAAAAGATTCGCCGATTCGGTGACGTCTGGGCGCCAAAACGAGAATATTACAAGAACAGCAACACCCTCAAACTGTTCTGGCGGCCCTCTGTTCGTTTCGGCGACGCTCGGTCCGTTCCGGAGCGGCCACCTCACCAGAACGGCACTGCAGTCACCCTCCCGCCAGCGACTTTTAATCGTCGTATTAATGTGAAATAGGACACAAAACAAGTCAGGGGCTGTCAGTAATCATTCGCGTGACTCATCAAAGCGTAACGTTGCCGGCGGGCACGCACAAATATGCACAAACAGCTCAAAAACAGTTGTTGTGGTCATCCTAACCTCTCTGGCGGAACACCACCTGGTGACGCAGGTCACCGTTTTGGTGACAGACCGTCGCCGGGTTTGTAGGGGTACCCGTTTCGGTGAGATTGGATATAGAACGACCACCAAAACAGCGAATCTTTTTTTACAGTGTAGCATGTACAGGGCCTGAGCCACAGACACGGAAACGTGAAAAATATGGTCAAAAAATGAGTTTTTTTTTGCTTCTCAAAAAAACATATTTAGGATTGTGTTTCCGACATGTCCATGGTTCACACGATAGCCACATGTGTCCTGATGAGAAATTTTGAAACCCCATGTCTTAGGCTCAATCGAGGGCTTCACAAAGTTGGGCAAAGTGTAGCCTTGTCACCGAAAAATGAAAATGGCGCCCAACCCCCCTTTCCGTCGCCGCCTCTGGCTGCTGTGTACTTTTTTGGTTAAATTGACATATTTTATAGTTCAGGATGAAATTTCAACCCATTACCTTCGTTACTTTACTCAGAATAACGCTTTTACGAAGCCTCTGCATTTTCACTGGTGTGCCCCCTTAAATAACTACGTAAGCAAAGGACAAAATGATGGAGAGAAAAAAATCAATACGAGCCTGAGAGTGCATTAGTTTTAGAATTTACAATGCCAATGACTTCGTTTTCTTCGTATTACGGAGGGATGCTTTGCAGCCTTTTTTCTGAGTGTATCGCGATGCCAGTATTACACACATTGCGGACGGGCATGCACCTGGAGTAGTCTCGCTGGATCGCCCTGACGAGGGTCTGCGTGCGTGCTATGATTTCGTGGAAGTTGTTGGAGCGCTCGCCGCCCGGCAGCAGGAGGAAGGACACCGCCAGCGTGTACATGCCCACCTGCAGATGTGCACACTCGTGCAAATTTTGTCCGAATGTCTGAAACATGTCTGAAATCCTGATAATTTGAACACCTCTAAAAGCTGAGATTCTGAAAACGTATACTGATATTTATTCTACAGAATGTCAGGAATAAGTTTGCCGCTTTCAGAGGTGTGCGAATTTTGATCAGGATTTCAGATATGGTCCTGACATTCGGAAAAAAATTCTCACAAGTGTTAAGACGTTAGAATGAGGCGTCAGGAAGTTAGTATAAGGCGCCACGACGTTTGAAAGAGGCACCAAGACGTTAGAATGAGGCGTCAGGACGTTAGAATGAGGCGTCAGGAAGTTAGAATAAGGCGCCAAGACGTTTCAAAGAGGCGCCAAGACGTTAGAATGAGGCGTCAGGACGTTAGAATGAGGCGCCAAGACGTTTGCGTGATGCGTCAAGACGTTTGAAAGAGGCATACGCCAATCTGCACGGATTTGTGACATTCTGCACACTTATTTGCACGAAGTAGTTCGCATGCTTAGTACACACGTACAGATCTAGGAAGCGGAAGAAGGGGTTAAGTCCAGTTGAATCAGTGACCTCTTATCAGGCTTTCCAGTGAACATGACCGAAAATTTGGTCCGAAAATAAGTCAGGTGAGACAGGTCCCATCCTCTTGCATCTAATTTTAGATGACATTCCCCACCTGTTCTCCCACCTGCAAGGTTTAGGCCTTGCAAAAGTGCACTGTTTCAACTCGACTTATCCCCTTCTTCCGCTTCCTGGATCGCTGACACATTCAGAGTGTGCCTACCACCGTGAGGGAGAACGTGACTTGCGACATCTCATCGACGATGGACGTGACGGCCCCCACGGCCAAGACGGCCACTCCGAGCACGGCCCAGCGCAACGCCAGGCGCAGGGCCCGACCCCACACCAGCACGCGGCGCAACTGGCGGAGAACACAGGCGTGGACCAGAAACCTAGCCGTCTTCAACGGAATCCTTGGTGTCCTCAATACACTCTCATTCCAGGAACGTGACATGACGTCGAAACGAACGTGACAAAATATCACGTTCGTTTGAGGATTCTGTCACATTCGTTTGGGTGTGAATTGGCCAAAAATCAGCTAGTTCACATTCAAACGAACGTGACATTTTGTCACGTTCGTGTCAACGTGATGTCACGTTCCTGGAATGAGATTGTGCACGGCATTTCTCAGAAGGAAATTGTGAGTGTTAAAACCTAAGCACTTGTGTGTGTACGGAGTACACTTCGGTTATCACTCTACAAACTGAAGTGTGTACTCAGTCAGTACGCATCTACAGATGCATACTTATAAGTACACACCTACAGATGCATACCTAGCTGAGTACACATCTACAGATGCATACTTGGCTGAGTACACATCTACAGATGTATATTTAACAGGTATGCATCTGTAGATGTGTACTCAGCCAAGTATGCATCTGTAGATGTGTACTTGCACTGGGCATTTATATGGTGACAAGTACACACCTACTAACATACTTGCCAAGTATGCACCTACAGATGCATACTTAACAGGTATGCATCTGTAGAGATGCATACTTAACAGGTATGAATCTGTAGATGTGTACTCAGCTAGGTATGCATCTGTAGGTGTGTACTTATAAGTATGCATCTGTAGATGCATACTGACTGAGTACACACTTCAGTTTGTAGAGCAGTGCATGGCAAAATCTCAAACTAATTTCTAGTTTACCTTGGCTGGGCTGCCTGTGTCGTGTCGAAGCCCTGGATACTGGCCCAGAATGAACAGGCAAGGGCCTAGAAGTGGAAACAATCCCGCGTCCTGCGGAGCAACGAACTTAAAGTTCGAATTCTACACGATTTAAGTTTTCAAAACCAGTCGGAAGTCTGAAGTTAACAATGGTTTTGACACAAGGCATCAGATGAACGAGAAAAGGGAAGACGTACGGGAAACAAAGCCATGCTAATCGACAACTTTTGCCTATCCTAAACATTAAGGTTCCCAAATTTCGTTTTCTTTTTAAATACCAACGGGATTAACCTGCGTCGGGTGCGGTTGGGCGTCATTTTGGTTATCAGCACCATTCAAAACTCCTACATAAAACGATGGCAATTTGAAATACTTTTTTTGTCGGATTTGGCTCTACCGACATAAGGCTCCTCAGTCGCAGATAAGATTGTAAGTCACTGTGCTTGGCAGCACTACTACTCTCGGAAAAAAAGGAGGGCCTTTCTTAGTAAGACCCATAACTTACATATTTATTTTTTTTGTCTTGGATGATTAGGACCAAGGGGGCCTGACTCTCCTGAACCGTGTACGAGATTGGTGTATTCTGTATTATTTCAAGTATTTTATTTAGATAAATATTTAGATAGATAATTTGTGTCATTTTTCGTGGTTTTCTATCCAACAAAAATTGAACGCAGTTCCAAATAACCACTTCTGTCTCATTTCAGACCCTTCGATTTTACCTGTGGAGCGCTTACCATCGGAGCCAGCTCTCTCTTAAACAGGCATACTGAGGAGAGTTTAGCAGGTTTCGCAGGACGGGCAAAGAGGGATCTTTTGGATACCATCGTCAGGCTGTTCAGCTACGATCGGAAGGCATCGGCTGTCAACGTGATACTTCTGTTTGCGTTGTGTTCGGCTTTTTCTTCGGCGTCCCTCAGTCCGGCATGAAGTGACTCTTACCTCAATAATCCCAGACCGCGCCCTGTAATTTGGAGCTTCCCTAGGTGCCTGCAAACTCCACTTGCCACAAATCATAGAGCACTGCAGGTCAGGGGCTTGATTCTTTTCCAGCATTGCTGCCTGCGATCGGACGGGGAGTCCTCTTTAGACAATGATTAGTGGTGGCACGGAACGAAATTGCAGTGAAGCTGATTCGGAAGATAATGAAAACCGCTGTGAGGGATGTTTTTGGCCCGTCCCGTGTATTTTTTGTAAAAAAAAAAAAAAAAATTACGGAGGGACGGGCATATATGATGCTTGCTGCGCGTCCGTCCGTCCGAGGACTTCCCGTGGTCCGATCTTGACCAAATTTGGTATGCAGCCTCCTTGGGTGACCCTTAGAACCGCCCGGTGGCAGCAAATCCGATCCGAGCCCCGGGGGCGCTGCTGCAGGTGCATCATGGTCTACATGGGGTCGAGGATTTCGGTAACGGATACAGCTAGAAGGGCATGTAGGGGTATTTTTGGAATCAGGACGACAAGACAAAACCAACGGTGCCAAATTCAAGTGAATCGGGGTAGTTTGGACCCGGGTTCAAATCCCAGTAGGGTACATTTTGAACATTCTTTTTATTCGAGTTTTTGCATTGTTTCTGATGTTTTTGAGGGTGCTGATGACGAAAATAACGTCTATTTTGACCCGACTCAGGTTTACACCCCGTCAGGGTTAAATATAGGCGAAATTCGCACATGTCTTATTGTACGGGACGGGCCAAAGTTGCCGATGTATATCGCTACTTTTCCTGTTATTCGGAGGAGTCATAGGTGGCACTGGAAGCACCAAAATAAACTGGTAAAACTAAAGCGTAGTAAACCCTCTGTTTTCAAGCTTGAAATCAAGCGTAACAGTCTCTTTCCCCAAGATTCCCCCTATCTAAATGAATAGGGAAATTTCCAGAGTAAGCTCCAATTCAAGTGTAACGTCTTCAAGCATAACTCTATGATTGACTCAAGCACAGAGTTACGCTTTAGTTTCACCAGTGTGCCTGCAAGTTTTCATAGTTCCATTTTTGAAATTACATCCCGTTTTTCCTTTTTTTTAACTTGCCCTCAGATAGGCCCAATGTTCCGTTTAAATTTGAAGGACTCTCTACTGCCCGATAGGTGCAGTTGTGGTCGTTGCTCAGACATCCGCGCCGATTCAGGGGACAAAGGACGGTTGAGGGAAAGCCCTACCGAATTTGAAGTCGGTTCGGTCATTCATGGATTTGTAGCGGCCCGTCAATGACCCATGATAGATTCGTGACCAAAAATTGATTTTTGACCTTAAGTGTGAACGCGTTCGTACATTTGCTCATAACAATGAGTTATTTAGAGGGTCATTTCATGGGCGTCAAAATGGTAGAAAACTCTCGAGCTCAATTCGGCATTTATTCTACTTTATCTTGCGCGCGCAGTTTATTAACAGAACGTGGGCGTCTGTACTGCAATTAATGTTAACATGTCTTCAATTAAGAACCTGAATTATAGAAACGACTCAGAGAACTAAAGTAACAAGTCACAATTTTCAAAATGCAAGATGGACGTTTATGCAATTAAGTCTGATTTTCGGCGTAATGATTGAAGTACAACAAACACCTGCCTCAGGATCAGGAAGCAAACGACTTAAAAAAGCTTTACAACGATACAGGGCTTTTAGCAAATATAAATTCTCAATCACTCTACAGACTCCACCTTTCTTAATACTCAGTCACTTTTTAACACTCGATCCATGTTATTAGTCTCTCCAAGTGAAGTCCCCCAGGTTGGGATAGGCGGGGCACTCGTCACAGGCCTGGCACAGGACTTTCACCACCCTCTCCGAGTCCGCTGCGAGCAGCGCGTCCCAGACTGCGCGCTTCTGCTTCTTGCACGAGATTTTGCCGTGGGTCAGCTGCTTTATAGGTAGGCCTGGTTCCCGCACCAGCACGAGGCGCCGCAGTGCCACCAGCCCGCACTGGCGCAGCCCCTCGGCCAGGTCCGCGAAGTGCCACTCCGAGTCCCTCTCCGAGACGCACAAGATTCTCAGCTCCTGCAGCGTGGCGGCGTGGGCCTTGGCCAGCGACAGCACTGTGGAGAATGGCCTGAGACCCACCCCGAGCCACTGCAGGCCGCGGTGGCCCGGAGGCAGCGGGGTGAACGTCACGTCCAGTGGGGTGTTGCAATGCAAGACAAGCTTCCGCAGATTCGGCATTTGCTGCACCGACTGAAGGTGTTGCGCGGGAACGTTCGTTACTCGCAGCTCCTGCAGTTGCGGCGGCAGGTCCGGGGCGTCCATGTTGTAATTTAACGGCCAAACGGCCAAATAGCGCAGCGCAGGCATGCCTCGAATGACATCCAGGTGTTCACGAGAGGCGCTTGCTATCCACAGCGGGGCGACGCGCTGAAGCAGCATCCTGCACCAGTTCGGCCGCTTCTCGCAGTACAAGAAGCTCAGCTTTCTCACCTGCAACACGTCAACGCACGCCGGTAAGTAAGCAAAACGGTTGCTTGCATAGCCCGCGTCGAGCAAGACCCCTGCCGACTTGCCCACAAAAAAATCATGAGAATCAATGAAGATCATGACAATGAGGCAGAAACTCCTTCAGGTTCAGAGGAGGTTCTGGCAAAAGCCTTCCTTTCTTCAAAATGAATCACTGAGGAAATTTGAGATACTATGCAGGTATAGAATCTTACTCTTGGTAATGTTCAAAACTTCACATTTTAAGGGGGGACATCACTCCAAAATGATCAAAAATTGCAATTTTTTTTATTCGTTAATATTATAGATCATTCTTTTCTGCGTCGAATGGCGAAAACCGCATTCCGGAATTCAAAAAATTGCAGTTTTAGGAGGTTGTGGGCCGCAGACATGCATAGGGGAAAAGCCCAGTTTCCCCAACTTTGATCGCGTTTTTCTCGGAACATGAAATTGCAAACGGTTGCAGGCCTCTAGGCCGCAGTTTTTGAGCTACAGCGGAGAGATTTATCATGGAAGCTCCTACGACATGCTGCTATAGTGGGTAGCAAAATAATTTGCATTGGTCAATTTTTATTATTTTTTTAAGGGGGCAGTAGCGTCATTTGCACGTGTTTTGACGATTTTCGAACCTCCTGTTTAGACGTTAATATAAAGATAAGTATGAATGCCAGAGACAAACGGCAGGCACCATTTGAAAGATAAAAGTTTTTACCACATTTTCAAAAAAAAATATTTTGTTTTAGCATTGAACTAGGATGTTTTGTGTTCTATGCAAAAATGGTCTGCAAAATTACATGGTGTCACTGCGCGCACGATTGCAGCCAAAGTTTTTAACTTTTTACCAATCGGTAAAATGCATCTGAAAAAGCATGAAATTGCCCATAAAATGACCCTTGGGTTTCAATATTGGGCAAGAAAAACTATTGAAACGCTCATCTTCAACTTAAGATGGAAACGAACCACATTTTTTCTGGCCCAATATTAAAACCCAAGGGTCATTTTATGGGCAATTTCATGCTTTTTCAGATGCATTTTACCGATTGGTAAAAAGTTAAAAACTTTGGCTGCAATCGTGCGCGCAGTGAAACCATGTAATTTTGCAGACCAGTTTTGCATATAACACAAAACATCCTAATTCAATGCTAAAACAAAATATTTTTTTTTGAAAATGTTGTAAAAACTTTTATCTTTCAAATGGTGCCTGCCGTTTGCCTCTGGCATTCATACTTATCTTTATATTGACGTCTAAACAGGAGGTTCGAAAATCGTCAAAACACGTGCAAAAGACGCTACTGCCCCCTTAACGTTTAAAATTGAACAATTTTGACCAAAAAAATTGAACAATTTTTTTTGGTAAGTAACAAATACAACTTAAAATGATTTTTTAAATGTGATTGAGGTACCCACCATAGCCAGACATCTCAGGAAGGCTGTCACCAAATTTCGTTGTTCTACGTCAAACCGTTTGGCGTCCAGCGCTGCAACAGTGCGAAATGGTCTAACCTAACATTTAAAAATGTGTTTTCAGCGAAAGCGCTGTACTGCCCTGGCGGATTGACTTTCTGTTGTTTTGTACTTTATCTGTTGAAATATGAACAATTTATCTCTTTCCGTTAAGTTTTTATGACGTTTTTACAAAAGCACTGTTTTTGGAGTGATGTCCCCCCTTAAGGCACATGCAATTCACTGAAAACAACGAGCCTTTATTGCCAGTGAATGATACATCGTTAAAAAGCCTCTTGTGCACAGTATTTTAATAATGTAAAAGGTGGTCTCAACAGTTTTGACTTGAATTAATTGGCTGAGCGATAGCGAAGCCCTTGCCGTGTTTGGGCGCTCCAAAAAGTGACTGGTCGTGAGTCTGTCTGTCCGTCTCTCTGTCTGTATGTAATCACTCACGTTTCTCAGCAACTACTGAACGAATAGTATCCAAATTTCACACCTGATGTCTCCTAAACATCCTACAGGGGGAGTTTATCTCAGATTAACAATTATCATCGTTTGAAATATTCCAAACATCGTTTTGAACTAGGTAATTAGCGTGGTTAGGTTGGTAGCAGTGTGTGGCTGACCAATTTCTCATACCGGCTGCCGCGCTTGCAAGCCGTCTGCAAGACGGGACGGCACTTATGCAAATAAACAAACTAAAGAGCAAAGGGGTTCTCAAATAGGTTCTGAGATAGTTTTTTAACATTCTAGAATGATTGAAACCCTTCCGGAGTGTCAACAGAGGAAAATACGAAAACTGAATGTGAGAATGGTTTGCGTGTTTCGTTCCCCTCTCCCCCCTCCCCCGTCTCAGGGGAATCTTCCTTTAGGTCAGTGCACTGTGAGTGTAGTTGTGGATTGTAAATAGAATGTTTCCTTTGCCTTTGTGTGTATCCACTGATTTTATTCTCTTTGAAACTATCCTGTTTTTTTAAATTTCATAGTAAATGAAATCAGGTAAATGCGTTGAAATTAGAAGACATGTTAATTGTCTTGGTTTGTCTCGGGAAATGACATTCTATTGCAATGCTGCAAGCTAACATAAATATTCTAGTACTAACATCTATTGATTAAAAGAATCCATAAATAGATGTATTTAGTGCAATAAATAATCCATATATTTAGTGCTAAAAGATTTTGAATTGATGTTGGGTTCAATGACACGATTCAGGTTTTGAGCGGTGGGTGACTTGGTAATTGGATTTAATGACACGATTGCTGTCACTTCACCAAAGTTTGTGTCCGACAACTGGAACCAAGTATTGGTAATGGTTTAGAAGCTGGTTCTCTGAATGTAAGCCCAATGTTAATAGTATACTGTATTCTTTTACTCCAAAGATAAAATATCACGAGGCATGATTAAGGTAAATTATGTTGGCATATTGAGCAACAAGTGGCCTCTGCATTTGACTTCATGAGACGATTCACTGAATTTGACAAAACTTGTTCTCCGTCGAATGCTTCAGATCAGCCTGCCCTTAACTGAGTCACTTAATGTAAACTATGATTACATATTCCAGTCTATATTGTTTAATTCACTGGTTTAAAATGAAAGAATGACAAAAGGCTTCTCAAATATAACTAATAAATTTGTGAATTCATTAGTTGGAAGAAAATGATGTATCCAATAGTGAGTCAAGCAGACGAATAGCAAATTAAGCGATTCAATGCTGGCAATGGAATGTTACTCGACTGAAGGAATCGCATTGGTGTGGCATCAAGGTATTTGGTGATGACAAAGGGTGATCCATGAAGACCAACCCAGACCCATTCTTTACCCATTATTGATCAATTTGATATCAATATTTTTCAATCGAATCTCATATTGATTTTTGGAGTGCTGATTATGAAAACCACTTCCATTTCTACTCCAGACTTATATTTTCATCTCAAATAAGGTCATTTCGGACCAAAATTTTCAGGTCGAGTTTTATATTGTTTCCTGCAGTGTTTGATGAGGTGAACTCAAAAATAACTTCAAAATTTTTCCCAGACTCACGCTTTACCAAATTTTGACCAAATTTGGACCAAAATTCTTGAATTGAGTTTGATGTTGATCCCAGCAGTTTTTTGTGTGCTGATAACGCAAATCACCTCCATTTTGACTCCAGACTTATATTTTCATCCCAAATTAGGTCATTTTGGACCAAAATTTTCAAATCGAGTTTTATATTGTTTCCTGCAGTTTTTGGTGCGCTGAACTCAAAAATGACTTCCAAATTTTTCCTAGACTCACGCATTACCGAATTTTAACCAATTTCGGACCAAAATTTTGGAATCGAGTTTGACGTTGATTCCAACAGTTTTTTGTGTGCTGATAACGAAAATCACCTCCATTTATACCCCAGACCTACATTTCACTCAATATGAGCCCACAAGCTGCACAT
The DNA here is from genome assembly GCF_012932325.1 of Thrips palmi. Taxonomy (NCBI): domain Eukaryota; kingdom Metazoa; phylum Arthropoda; class Insecta; order Thysanoptera; family Thripidae; genus Thrips; species Thrips palmi. The sequence goes on along the minus strand of NW_023144625.1, from coordinate 5,814,287 downwards.
TTCGTCTACATAAGCAAAGTCCGAAATGCACAAATTCGCATCGCTCAGCCACACTACGCGCCCACACTAAACGGCGCGTACCCCTAGTTTTTAAAAGGTCACCGCATCCACAACTCGAAATGTCCATTTCATTTCTAGCAACAACCTTTGTAAGCAAAAATTGCACTAAAATTTAAGAAAAAACATACGGGGGGTCGGTGAAACTGGACTTTCCCCCAGAGAAACCCCGGTGTTCCCGACGGTCGGACATCCCCCGTAACACACACAAAATATGCACGTTTTAGAGACATTACAGCAGCTTGTCCATTTTAAATGGCCATTTTGACTTGTAGATGCAGGATTCTTTTAAATATGTATCAAAGAAGTGAAAAATATCGAGACCAACCTTAAATGATCAATAGTTTGTTTGATATACAAATAGTTCACTCTTAAAACCTTACGAAGTATTTTGAGCATACATGTAACAAACTAAAATACTTTGTTATACGAAGAAATGATCCAGGAAGCGGAAGAAGGGGATAACTCAATTTTGGCCATTTTTCAGGAGAAACAAAAAACTGTTAGCAGGGAAAACTAAAACAAAACAAATGAATGTTGCAGATGTTAATAATTTCAAAAAGCATTTGTTAAATTTTGGAAAAAAATCAAAAGTGTAAGGTCACTCCGTAGAGGATTTCTGCGACTTATCACTTTCCGTTGAAATGGAAAACAGAGTCAGCTCACCTTATATTTCCTAAACAAAGTGGAATTTGGAGACAAGTCAAGTGGAACAATAGTCTGCATAAAGTGTATGTTACTCTGGTGTATTTTTTGGACTTAGCTCTTTTTTCCAAATTGAAATTTAAAATTAAGGGGGGGTTAAGTTGAGTTGATTCTTTTTACACTAGATTCATAAAAACACAAGTTGAGTTATATCCTTTTGCCAATTTGTCAAACGGACTCACGTAGACTAAGGTTGAGTTATCTCCATTTTCCAATGAAATTTAGACTGTAAAAGGGGTTAAGTTGAGTTATACCCTTTTTCCATGTGGATTTTCTCCTAAACTGCTTGGAATTCAGTCAAATAATTTGGTGTAATGATGTAAACCATTCTAAGGCACAATTTTAAAATAAAAACTCAATTTGGGGATAAGTCAAGTTATTCCCTTCTTCCGCTTCCTGGATCAAATAGTTCGTAAATTACGAAGTATTTTCTTTGTAAGCTTACGTATGCTCAAAATACTTTGTTATACAAACTAATTTTCTTTGTAAGGCCCAAAATAGTTTGTAAGGTTTTCTCAGTGTTAATAAAGTGATACATGAAGCAGAATAAGGGGATAACTCAATATACATCAGTATTGACGAGAAACAAAAGACTTTTGGCAGGGTGAACTAAAGCCAACCAGATGACTGATGAAATAGCATTTTCGTCAAAAAAGCCTAAGAAATAACCCTGGAACTTTCCAAAAGTGTAACATCAGTTTGTGGACGGTTCCAAAATGAGGAGGAATTAGGAGACATTTCAAGTGGAGCCGAGATCTGCGTCGAGTCATTTTTGGAGTTTCCTCTTTTTTCGAACTAGTGAAGGGGAGTTACAGTGACTCGATCGATTCTTTTTACATTAGATCCAGAAAGACACAAGTTGAGTCATCTCCTTTGGCAATTTTGTGCAACGAAGTCACGTAGACTAACGTTGAGTTGCCCCCATTTTCCTATGAAATTTGGACCATAGAAGAGGTCAAGTTGAGTTATATCCATTTTTCATGTGGATTTTCTCCGAAATTATTAGGGATTGGGTCAAATAATTTGGTGTCCTGATGCAAACCATCCTGAGCCACAGTAATAAGATAAAAACTCAATTTGTAGATAAGTCGAATTATTTCCTTCCTCTACACGGCACTCTAAAAAAATGCTTCTTAAATTTCATAATCTGGATTTGAAGTTATTTGTAGAACAATGGATCTTAAATTTCATATCCAAAAAGTTCTTAAATTTCATAACTTGCTGTTCTAAACTTTCAGAAGTGGTTTATGAAATGTAAGAACTAGTTTATTAATTTTTTAGAATCAATTGTCAGAATCAATCATGATACAAGACATACAAGATGGCGGGCCGGATCAAGTGTTCTAGTGCTAAATGTGGGAAAATTATCTATGATAATCTACAAAAGTCGGTTAAGTGTACTAAGTGTCATCAATGGTTACACTTGAAATGTACAAACGTGTCACAAGAAGTGTTTTCTAGAATTGCAAAGGGTCTGGAAACGCACGTTTGCGACTTATGCACCACGGCCACCATGACAGGTGAGGTTAGGGAAGACCCTGTAACCATAGTGGAACACGCCGGCTCTCAACAGACGCTAGATGTTAATGTGTCTAATGAAGATACTTATACTACAAACTCAATAGATTTTGACTCGTCGATAGAATCAGTTGCAACGACAGTTGAGGCTGATAATTTCCATAAACTGACAGCTAGCTTGATAGTACATATAGAAGACCTACAAAGAACTGTCAAAGATCTCACGAGTAGAATTGAGACTCTTGAAAACAACAGAAAGCAAGAAAAAGTGAAGTCAGGTGAAAAAGCTGAAGGAAATAACATAGCTGATAGACGAGTGACTGCAAGTGCTGCTGTTAGGTTAAGTGCTGGTGCTGGGTTAGCTGAAGTCATGAACCCCAGTAATCTACTTCAGGTGAAGACCTCTGATGACAGGAGAGCCACACATCAAAGTAACTTCAGGAACAACTGCATAACAATGAAGTGTGGAAATATTTTCAATCTACCAGACTCGAAACCGATAGCACACTGTATAGGAGCAGACTGCCTTATGTCAGATGGAATAGCTGCTATTATTAAGTCCAAGTATAAGGTGAACACCCTCTCATTACGTAAACAAGTTACCCTTGGCAAAGCCACAATTAGGAAAGAAAAGCAGAAGACCATCGTTCATCTGGCAACTAAAGATCTCACTTATGGTAAACCAAAATGGAAAGATTTCAGAGACGCTGTAATGGATTTAAGAAGTGTATGCCAGGCTAATGATATCAGTGAGATTAACATACCAAAAATTGGGGCTGGCCTTGACCAACTCCACTGGCCAAAAATCATGCGACTACTCAATAGTGTTTTCTGTAATTCCCCAATAAAGGTAGTTGTTTGGTACCTTGATAAAAAAGAGCAACTTAAGTACAACCAGGCAATAAAAAATAAGAGGGCCAAACAAATCAATCCTAATACGATTCCTAAAACCTATGTGATGGGCGACAGCCACACCAGGGATTTGAGCTGGATCATAAAAGATCTTAAAAATGGTCAACTAAACACCTTTGGTCATTGTATACCGGGGGGAACTTCTGAGCATATTACTAAGAATCTGAATGACCACATAATACATCTTCAACCAGAGGACACTCTGATTTTCATGGCTGGTGCTAATGATATATATAGGGAGGGAAATAAAGTTGCTATGAAGACAGAACTAGATGCAAAAAAGGCAATTCTGTCACACTCAATGCATACTAAAATTATTATGGTGACTGTGCCTCTACGTAAAGATGATGATGAACTCAATAACTGTATAAATATTTATAATGATCAACTTAAGGCCATCACTGAAGAGTATATTAGCCAACATGGAATGCAGGATAGAATAATCATTATGGATGTAAATGCTGTTATTCAAGATGAAATGTATAAAGGTGACAACCTACATTTAAATATTGAAGGAAAGTTTACTGTTGGTAATGAAATTGTTAAGCTAATTGATAACTTTGAAAAATCTAGTAATCAGCTTTTTCGTTCATGACTTCAAAGTTCTACATCTCAATGTTAGAGCAATGGTAAATAAAAGAAACTTGATTGAAAACCTTCTAATTGAAAAAAAACCAGATGTAGCTGTGATAACAGAACACTGGATGAGGAGGGATGAAATAAAACTGCTATATCTTAAGGAATATTCGAATGTTTCAAACTTCTCTAGAGAAAAGGGTTATGGTGGGGTACTAATTCTGGTAAATAAAGAAATTGAAAAGTATACATATTCTAGTCCATCCATCTGTGATAGCTCGATAGAGCATGTAATTGAAATGGCGGCTGTCAAAATAAGACACCCCAACATTATCCTGAATATCGTAGGAATATACAGACCACCAACAAATGATAATGTGATGAACTTTGATTTGGCAATAGACACATTTCAGAATGTCTTATTAGACTCAACTCAAACTAAAACTGTGATCTGTGGTGATTTTAACATTGATGCACTATCTGATAATGATAGAGCTAAATCTTTTAATGAATTAATAGAAGCAAGTAATTTTAAATTGATGTTTAGGGAACCAACTAGGGTAACCCAAACTACCAAGACATGTATTGATAATATACTTATAAATTTTAGTGAAAAAATTTCTGATCATATGTCGATAGAAAATTATGATCCACACATATCTGATCATAACGTACAGATTCTAAAATTTCAATATGCAAATGAAAAGAATCAAAAGAAAGTCCAAATTGAAACAAGAAAAATTAATGATAGTACTGTTGAGTTTGGCAGTGTGAGGGCGAGTGACAACGCTGGAGGGGTTTGGAGGGATTTATTGGAAGGAGCACAAGGGCACTAGTCAATGGTCTAAGACTCGGCTGCAGATGATCTGGTTGCTACAAGGGTGGTTCAATATATAGCTTTGGCAACAGAGACATGTTAGGAGGGTGGCAACGGGGGTGCGCTAAGAACCGGAATATAGAGGAGCTTGGCCAAGGCAGGGAGTTCATAGCAGAGACAGGAGAAGAACAAAGCGGGACTGACCGGAACCAATCCATTGTTTCACTTCAGCATTCTGCAATTACAACTATATAGAGTCTAAATGTGAATTACAAGGAAACAGGGAACTGTCTTCAGAGTGGGATATGATATGCCTATATGAGTTTATAAGTATTTTTGAATACATTTAACAGGCTCTGCCCAAAAATCTCAGAAGTAAAAAAATTAATGAAAAACCTAAATTGTACAAAGAGACTAGAATATAAATACTTTGGATCTATAATCTGCAATCAAAAATATATGGGATACCTCTGCTCTAATGAAATACGGAGGAGGTAAGAAAATACAGAAAGCAGGTCAATAAAGATGCTAAACAATCAAATAGCCAAAGAATCAACAATTCTAACAATGTAACCAAGGAGACTTGGAAAATAATAAATGAATTAAAAAAAACTGATAAAGGTTACAAGAATATAAATGTCACACTGAACATTAATGATCAAAAGATAGATGACCCTAAGAGTGTTGCTAATGCCTTTAATGATCACTATATAAATGTACCTATTGAAATATGTAACAGTCTTGATAAAGAACAGTTTGATCTTGATAGTATTGGTAATTTCCATAAGTCAATCTTTCTGAAACCAACTAGTGATCAGGAAGTCGAAAAAATAGTTAGAAGTCTGAAAAACTCAAGTTCTGCTGGTAATGATGAGGTATCTAACATAATTATTAAAAACTGCATAGGAAATATCTTGGCTCCACTTGTACATATTAGCAACATAGCTATGAGAACTGGGAAATTCCCTTCTAAAACTAAAGACTGTA
>NW_023144625.1:5786918-5808215 GCF_012932325.1 Thrips palmi | reverse complement strand
TCGTTTAGGAGCTAGCCCTATGCCCAACTTTTGACTTTTTCCCTAAAACTTTTTTTCTGAAAAACCCTTTTAAAAAGGCATGGCATCCTCAAAATCGTCCTAGGCGGCAAATAAAGTGTCTAACGGACGCAGAATTTCCCGAGGATCACGATGCTGCACGTGCTTTTGAGTTTCGGGGCCTAAAACACAGTAAAAACTCCTAAAAACAACAAATTTATGTTAAATGCCACAAAATGTTGAACGGCAATTTCGACCCTTTTCCCCGTCGCAAGGCCGCTTTGCCGTTGCCTAATCGGACTCCTTGGAGTTTCCACTTTCAGAATAGGCAGGAAAGGGTCAGCAGCCCAGCGGCGGCCAACGTGTGGCCGCCGCCACACTGGAAACTGCGGACTTCCCCGTAAGGACGAGGCACCGCGCCGCCCAGGTAGGCAACCAGTTTGACGCGCTAGGCGCGCTAGGCCCGAGATTAAGGGGGGACCCTGGTGAAAAAATCGCCAAAATTCCAATGAATTGTATTTTCAAAGTTCATAGATAAAAAAGTGCATTGAAGGTTTCAGATTCAACAGGTTGAACACCTTTAAGCTAAGTGAGTAGTTTTTTTATCATTTGGAAGGAAATAACTTTGAGATCAGTTGTCGTTGGCTTCTACGCTCAACTTCACAGCTTTGCTCAGTCGACAAAAAATTTTGTCGTAGAAAGACTTCCTGCGTTCCTGGTTGACACCTACATGAGTCGTCTTGCATGGATTCTATTCATTGATGACTTGTCGACAAATTTTAGTGACGGAATCTTGATATCAGCCCTACTTTTTTTAAAACACACCTAAAGTTTGAAAAAAGGGAAAAAATCACTTTTTTTTTAAAAGTTAAAATTTGAAAAATCATATCTCAGGACAGAAGTTGAATTTGAAAAATTTCCCTCACTAAAATCTCTTCTATACATCTTTAGGATAACCCAAAAAAAATTTTTAAGGCTTTCCGTCCCCAAACAAAGAGCAGGAAGATTTTTCCCCAAAGCTCCAAAAAACACTAAAAAGCCACTTTTCTCAGAGACCGTTCAATATTTTTGGATTGAATTTTGTTTTGGGAACTCACCATAATGAACCTAATAATTAAGCAAAGTTTCAACTTCCTGGGATTATTTTGAAGCCTACTTGAAAGTTTCACCAGGGTCCCCCCTTAAGTGGGGGTGGGGGAGGGAAAGGGGTTGTTGCTTCAGGTAGGGTAGGGAGGTAGGGACGGTTGCAGCAAAGGAGAGTACAAATTTGAAATTTTTAACACACTTTTAATCAATTTTTCAAGAATTTTTTAACACTTGAAGCCACCTTTTCTGATTGAAGCTATTTTGATTTTGTCTTTAAAAGTGAAACAATATTTATTGTTGGGGCGTTCTTCCATAGTCAAAGAACATAATATATTTGGCATAGGTGAAATGTAACTTAAAAGATCCTCTGGCCAAGTGAAAGTGTCAGCAGGAAGTTTTGGACACATGACACTCAGCTCCACCTCTTCCTCTTCTTCATCCACATCAGTTACCAGAGCCACAAAATGTTTACTCTCAATGTTAACAACAACAAAGCTGTTGAATTCAATGTCATCCCTTTTGCTTGGCGGACCAGTGAGGTTGAAAAGAAGATCAAACTCAGCGCTCGTACTGATTCTCTTGCACCCAACAACGGAATCTAAACAGGAAACAGGCAATTATTACAATCAATTATTAAATATAAACACCAGCATATAAAATAAAATTTTACATTTTCATTAAAATTACCTTCAAGTGGGACTAGGTTGTGGAAAGATCTTGTCCCCGGAATTGTTAGTAATTTTGGCATCTGCTTTTCACTTTCGACTCTTTGTATCATAACATCTGCTCTATCAACATATATAAAGTGAATTTCACTCTCCAATTCATAAGCGCAGAATTTAAACAAGGATTCAGCATCAATTATTTGATTGTCCAAGGGTCTTTGAAGGCTTGCTCTGCGAGCTTCTCTTTTCACACAACCACCAACACCATCGCAAGAAGATTTCCCATGACTGGTGGCAAAAAATGAGTGTGTTGCTTTAATACCATATTTCTTCTCATGCTGTATCAAATTGAAAAAGCTCTTGCAGCTTTTATACTGAGAGGCACAACCGTTGGTTACATATTCGACTTCTTTTAAGTCCTCAACTAAATGCTGTTGTATGTACTTGATTGTATGTTCCTGAAATTTACTTATAAGGTGGACATCATGTTCAAGGTCATTTGAAATAAAGCATATGCTCTTATGTGTCAGTTTTCCATTTTCGTCCAAATAATATACTACAACAGGATGGACTGTCACTTGCTTCTTTGACCAATGGTATGACTGTGCTGCATCTTGTATTAAGCAAGAATAGTTCTGACTAAAATCCATTAAAATTATTGCCTTGTCTTTTCCCAAACTTTCTTTTAATTGTTTGAAGTGGTCAGCCTGTTTCCTTGCGATGAAGTCATGAGGAATCAACTGCAAGAACTGTTTGGCAGCAATTTCGATGAGTTGCTGGACAGTACATTTGTGTGTTGTCAGATCTGACTGGTCGGTTTTTGTCCACTGCTTATACTTGATCTCATCTTGTAAAAATGAATTGAAGTCCTCATCATCACCGTCCTCCTCATATTCATCTTCTTGCATTGCTTCTCTTGTCCGCTTCCTTACATGTTCTGTTAGGACTTCTTTAATTTCAGCCAATTTGGGACAATTGGAGCAAACTCTTAAGCAGCACAAGTTTTCCTCTGTGCTACACACAAATTGTTTAATTAAATTACGATAATGAACTTTGATGCCCAGTGCAAAGAGAATTAATTTTGAGTTCTGGTGTGTAGTGCATACACAAACATTGTGTGTACCGGCAGCTCCAGCAAATACACACCACTTGGGACGCAATGTACAAAACAAAGAAAATCCGATGAGACTTCTCTTGTGCTCTGCTTGGTGTTTCTCAAAGATTTCCTTATGTTCCTCTTTAAAGGCTTGAAATAATTCCTTTAGGGAGCAAAGCAGCATCCTCTTCTGAGCATACGTGTTCAGTCCAATGCTGACACAATCTTTCCTTCCTGGCATAAGTCGGGAAAATCTGTCATCATTATAAAAGTCAATAACTAGAGTTTTTGTCTTCTCATCAAGTTTCTTGGTCAAGTTTGAGGTTGGTTCAGCAAATATGCCGTGCTCTTGGTAAAGAATTTTTGCTCTTTTCACTAGATAGCGAGTGACCCCAAAATACCTTGCTGCATATGTGATGGTCCATGATTGCGGACACACAGTTGAAAGCTGAATTTTTTTACTCGTTCTTTACACACCACTCACTAATATACTAAACTCTATGTGAAGAGAACGAGTATTGTGTTCAAAAATGAGTTTTGGGGAGACATCTTTCATCTCAGATCTCACAGCATGTGGGAAAATGAGAGTGGTATCAAATGAAAGATGGAGTGTCAGTCGCTTGATCGTAAATGAAGTTTTTTTTTACTTGCAATGAGAAATATTGAGAAAATGAACATGAAAGAGAGACGTTTTTAGTGCACTATGTGAAACTAACCTCTTTTCACGTGTCTGTATCTTTTGATGTTGAACGCCACTGAAACGCAAAGTACAACAACAATGACACGAGATCTTTGGTCAACAAAAATCTAGGAGGGTTTTTTGCAAGTGACAATGGATAATTTTGAGAAATTTGGTAATAACGAAACATTGTTTGATCCTAACCATGATACATGTCTCAGAACTGCAAGCTGTGTCATCTTAATGAATTTCTTTTTGATGGTGTTGCACGTCTTATGTTCGAGATGAGAGATGAAATAATAAGTTTCATTTGACTGTTTTCTAAAATAAATGTGTCCTTCTGAGGGTTTTGGTCATGGAAAAAGCAGGTTTTTGGCACGGACTCACGGACTCTAGTGTAAACTCGATTATGCACGAGAATCGATATCTCGAGATATCGCGATGCATCGATGTTCCCTGCCTGAGAGGAGAACCAACCGGAAGCGTTCGTTAAAAGGCAAAATTACAAATCGTCAGAGGACAATTCATGTAACGATCAGCGACTGACACATCAATCTAGCTTTGTAAAGAACGAGTCCCACCCATGTGATATCAATTCTTTGATGTCTTTCCTTCTTGTTCTTACTACTCACATTTGGCAATATTTTTTTAATATCTTCCATTAGAGTGTTTAAGTCCCTGGAATCTTGTTGGTCATCAGTGATTAATTCCTCTGGATTGAAATTTAAGACAGAACATAGTCGTTTTGCTGCACTGCCTTGTAATTCTTCCAATTTTCTCTTTCCGCACTGCACCTTAAGGGCCAGCATTGGGAGGCGACTTTCGATATCGGCTTTTCGACCGGTCTTAAAATTTTCGTTTTTTTACGCTGATTCCAGATATGTATTGGATTTTGCGATCAGACATAGGCTTCATCACCCCACCAGCCGTTTTATATCAAAAAGCGGCAAAAATCGCATTTTTGGCTTTTTTACTTGTTTTTTCTTCCTGTAGAGCTTCGATTGGCGGTTTGGGGCCTGGATTCCGTTTACCAACACTAATGAGTAAAATAATGTCTGCTTAGAACCTAAGTGAGCCCCTTCATTCGGCGCCCAGGCCTCAAACAATATAAATTTTAAGGAAAATGTTGCCGTTTTTTTTAACTTTTTCGTACTGTTCTGACCGCTAGAGACCTCCCCCAAAGGGGACCAATGTGCATGAAATGGAGGTGGGGGGAGGGGAGAAGGTAGCCCAGCCCCAGGGCACCGACGGCGGCCTCGTGGAGGGCGCCATAAAGCCGGAGAACTTTGCGAGAATTTCCCATTTTTTTCGAAACTTTGCCAAAAGCCCCCTTTTTAGCGCTCTGTAGGGGTTGTTAGCGAATGTGCGGGTCTTAGCTCTGCAAGGAAGATTGCTTTACCTACCCATGGCCCCCACGAGGAGGTGCCTGCACGTTGCCGTCGAAGCCGACGAAAAACTACGCGCCGGTGTAACCGGTATGTTAATACCCCCGGAGCTTTTTACCCCCGGGACATCATACCTATGCAAGTTTTACCCCCCGTAAAATGTGCCTAGGCATGTTTTACCCCCACCCCTGAGGGGAGGGGGTACAAAGCGCATAGGCATGTCCCCCCTCCCCCCTTACAATGTGCCTAGGCATGTTTTACCCCCGGGAAAATGTTCCTAGCCATGTTTTAGCCCCCCCCTCGGTACAATGTGCTTAGGCACGTTTTGCTCCCCCCCCCCCCTTTTTCCCCGGAAAATGTGCCTAGGCATGTTTTACCCCCCCGGGACCCGCACTTTTCGTTCCGCGACAAGTTAAACATCTGTAAAACCCGTAAAACCCACTATTACGCTTTTATACTCATTTAAGCTTCAAAATATAGACCAAAAAAAACCCAAACACCCCAAAGTTTGATAAAAAAATCGACACCCCGAAAAAAAGGGGTCTTGAAACAAGTCGGGCTGGCCTTGAAACAAGGCTAAATGGGGCCCTTTATTGCTTCAAGGCCAGAAAAGACTTGAATTAAGTCAGATATTGCCTTTTTTCGTCTTGTCGTGGGTCAAGTCATTTTGGACTTAAACAATCCCCGAGAAGCCTGAACAAGTCATTTTTTGGTTTCAGGCACGATGGAGCCTTGATAGCGACACAGTGTTCAAGGTTTTTTAGACTTGAAATTTCTCACATCTGTTCTTAGTCTATCATGGCCTTTTCCGTTAGGGCTTGTTTCAAGAAATTTGACTTGAAGCAGCCAAGGCTATGGTTGATTTAATATAGAGCCTGCGGTGAAATACGCGTCTGGGATTATTTCCGGTCGTTAAGCCCTTAAATACCATCACTTGCTAGATCTTGGCCACACAGTAATTGAAATGGCAGACTCTGACGATTTCCCTTTTAGAAACGAAAGGAAATATGGCTGAATTAGATGGTCACCACAGAAACGACTTTGGCGCCTTGTCACCGCCCGACGTGGTTCCGCCAGCTGCCGCAAGAGCGCGCTGCGCGCGTTGTGCTGCCGTCCGCTCGCGGGGCCAGCCCCCGGGCGCCATTAGGGGAGTTCGGAAGTAGGGCCGCGCGAGGACGGGGTGCGACAGGACCCCCCTTTCATCGGTCCTGTAGTGACTGATGAACATGTTTCTGGGGAAACAGCAGCAAGAATTTCGGTTCAAATCTAGCGCGGACTTGTTTTCGACCAGTCTTCAAACAAGTAGGAGTGACTTGAATCAAGCCTAAATTTCAAGTAAAAAAAATACGATTTCAAGAAATCCTAGGAGTCACGAAGTCAATTTGATTATTGTGTAAGAGTGTGGAGAAAGAAAAGAAGTGGTGTTGTGAAGTTGTGGCTCAGGGGTGCTCAGGGGACTAGCTACCAATGGCAGTGGTACCAATGTGGTCGATGTGCCACCCGTCGAAATTTAAACTTGACAAAATAGAAATCAAAATGCTGGTAAATTCAAAAAATTCCAATGCTAATGTATTCCACAGTGTTCTGACAATGGAACATCTTTAAAGTCCATCATTATTAAAATGTTCTTGGCAGAAAGAAGGCAGTAAATTAATTTTCACGGGTTGGCAACTAGTTTCTCGGCGTCTGCGCCCTTGCGAAAATCGCGAAGCTGAAAGCACCAGCAGTCGCGCATTAAAACTGCCCATCCATTGTTGCTGACGTTGAATTGTTTGGCTTGTTTCAAAAGGCTATGGTTCTCTAGTCATGTTTTCTTCAATTCTGTGTAATAGTTCTCCCTTACAACGTATCAACACCACGACGGTTGGTTTGACAAACTTCATAAACCCGGGAGGGATGGTTTTTCGAAACGCGGGTGAGTCTTGTTCGAGGAACATGAGCACAGCAAGTCGCGAGGTGGAGCGAAGTGGTCCTAGTGCTAACTGAATCACAACAACAACAAAATTGTTTTATTGACAAAAAAAAAAGGAATATTTGAAAAACTGTATGCCAGAAAAAAGAACTTTTTTTTTGCTAATTTTCTGTGAATTTTTTTTTAGAAAGTCATTACACAAAATTGAAATTTTGGGTTTTATATGAATTTTCATAAGCAGGAAACAAAGAAAAAACAAGAAACAGAGCATAATTAATACAGGTTTCAAATGCTACAGTTGGTTAAACTGTTAACAGGTTGCAAACCTACTGCGCATGTCCAAAAACACTCCAATCAAGAAGTATTATTGGATATTTTCTACCCGAAAAACTGCGTTCGAACCGACACCATTCTATTGTTGCATCTTGTCTACCTGCAGTCAAAGAAATTTTTCATTTCGAACGTGCTGATTTCAGCTTTTGGAGTAAGCTGTACAGACTCAAAAAGAAGCTCGGCTATTGGTCCGCCCCGGCTCGGCTCCCCCCACTCCCCTTTTTTTCCTTTGACGAGTCGAGTTTTGCCATGGAAACGGCGATTTTGACAGCAAATTTCTCAAAATTGGCCACCAACTTTTTAACCAGATTTCAGCATAAGAATCAGCGTTCAAAGTTCTACAAGTCTGCAAAGTCTCATTAAAATCGTATAGAAAATTTCCGAAATGCATAAAGGGCCACACAAATTGAATCTCGGGCCGGCTGAATCCTGGGTATACTATAAGGCTACTTCGTGCCTAAAAATCAAGTCTTTTACTAAACTTGATTCAAGAAACCATTTTTCTGGCTGGAGAATGTCGTCCATTTGGCATATTATTATGCGTGTTATTACAGAGTGACCCGACTGTTACGCGAGTGCATAGCCACTGATCGCACCGCGTCTCTCGCACTCTGGAGCGTTCCTAGTGGGAGAAAGACAGAGCGGCGACTTTCGGAATCCGTCACCTGTTTACCGCAGAGCTGATGACAACGGGTTTAACAGTCATTTATTGGTCGGGTCAGCACTTTTTTTCTCCGCTGTGTCCCACAGCTCGGTGTTAAAGGAAGGGGGGGGGGGACATGCCTAGGCACATTTTACCGGGGGGTAAAACTTGCATAGGTATGATGTACCGGGGGTAAAAAGCTCCAGGGGTATATAACACACCGGTTACACCGGCGCGTAGATATTTTCGTCGGCTTCGACGGCAACGTGCAGGCACCTCCTCGTGGTGGGCCATGGGTAGGTAAAGCAATCTTCCTTGCAGAGCTAAGACCCGCACATTCGCTAACAACCCCTACAGAGCGCTAAAAAGGGGGCTTTTGGCAAAGTTTCGAAAAAAATGGGAAATTCTCGCAAAGTTCTCCGGCTTTATGGCGCCCTCCACGAGGCCGCCGTCGGTGCCCTGGGGCTGGGCTACCTTCTCCCCTCCCCCCACCTCCATTTCATGCACATTGGTCTGGTCACCTTGGGGAGGTCTCTAGCGGTCAGAACAGTACGAAAAAGTTGAAAAAACGGCAACATTTCCCTAAAAATTTATATTGTTTGAGGCCTGGGCGCCGAATGAAGGGGCTCACTTAGGTTCTAAGCAGACATTATTTTACTCATTAGTGTTGGTAAACGGAATCCAGGCCCCAAACCGCCAATCGAAGCTCTACAGGAAGAAAAAACAAGTAAAAAAGCCATAAATGCGATTTTTGCCGCTTTTTGATATAAAACGGCTGGTGGGGTGATGAAGCCTATGTCTGATCGCAAAATCCAATACATATCTGGAATCAGCGTAAAAAAACGAAAATTTTAAGACCGGTCGAAAAGCCGATATCGAAAGTCGCCTCCCAATGCTGGCCCTTAAGGTGCAGTGCGGAAAGAGAAAATTGGAAGAATTACAAGGCAGTGCAGCAAAACGACTATGTTCTGTCTTAAATTTCAATCCAGAGGAATTAATCACTGATGACCAACAAGATTCCAGGGACTTAAACACTCTAATGGAAGATATTAAAAAAATATTGCCAAATGTGAGTAGTAAGAACAAGAAGGAAAGACATCAAAGAATTGATATCACATGGGTGGGACTCGTTCTTTACAAAGCTAGATTGATGTGTCAGTCGCTGATCGTTACATGAATTGTCCTCTGACGATTTGTAATTTTGCCTTTTAACGAACGCTTCCGGTTGGTTCTCCTCTCAGGCAGGGAACATCGATGCATCGCGATATCTCGAGATATCGATTCTCGTGCATAATCGAGTTTACACTAGAGTCCGTGAGTCCGCCTTTATGTGAGTTAGGGATTTTCTTGATGGGAGGTACCGCAAAGCTTTTCAAACCATCATTCAGATCCATTCTCTTGAGGCAAGGGCTCAGATTGTCTGACAACTTGTCTGAAGGCTGAGACTGATTATTTTCATTTGAAGAGCTTTGAGATGTGCTTGCTTCTGACTCTGAATACATAATTTTTTTTATGCAGTTAGTACAGCAGCTTGACCCCGCATTCAGAGCAATATTTTTTTCCCTTGCTTTGGTGACCGCCTCTTCACTGACCGGTCTCACACTTCGTACAACAGCCTTGAAATGGGCGGCGAAAGGGTTGCTGCAAATATCTTGTTTTTCTTTCAATTCATCCGGGCTCAGAATAATTGCTAAATGACGTTCACAGATAGTTGAATCAGCCTCAGCATCCCATTCACAAGAGTTCCATTTAAGGGGGTCAGTAACATCATCTTCTAAGTCTTGCATCCTTATCATGTCTCCCTGACAAATCTCAAACCTACGTCTGCCAAAAAAGCACTTAGCTTTATCTAAAAAAATGAAAAAGTTAAAATTTAAACACATGTTTTTAAAGTCAATGTTTCGCAGGCAAACTCAAAAGCAGGAATTTACCAGGTACGTCATCAGGTTCTTCAAAAAAGATATCAAAAGATACTTCCACTTTTGATGATGGACCAGCTGACAGTGTATCAGCTACGGGTGGATTTACTTGAGAAGCTAAGCTGTCTTGTGCTGTACCTATCAAATTTGAACAAAAGAAAATACACAATTCATTAGCATCCAAACGGATCATGCTCCAACTTACTAAATTAATATTTTCACTTGCTATTAGTACCTTCTAGAGGCAATTCATCTCTTTGACACACTGGGAGAGAAACTTCAGCAAGCGCTTCTGAAAACCAAATTTAATTATTGCAAAGATTGTGCAGGCTACAAGGAAAGGAAAACATTAAGAGAAACTAATCTGCTTAACATAATAATGCATTATTTTAAAAAATTCTTTACCTGTCTTGGCTTCCTCTGTGTCAGCAGACTTTGTGTCTTTACCTGGAGCCTTGAGCCTACAGTTCTTGCAGCACAGAAGCCCCACAGTCAAGGAAGGGTTTCTGACCAGATCAGCCTGAGTAACCAGTTTAAGTCGTGTTGTCACTTTGTATTTGTGTATTTGAAAGGGATCGTAACAGCAAGGTAGACCTTGGCAGGAGAAAAGAAACATATGAGGATTTACCTTCAGTTGAGGTTAAAAGAACTGGTACATTTATCAAGGTGGGACAACATACCCCTAGGGACCCTCTCTGTGAGAGATGGGTCAAGCTGGTGGCCTCCAGCCAATCACAGACCTCGGGTGTAAACGGGCCCGACGCCGACAAGATCAGCCATGCGCGAGAGTAGCGACTCGCTTTCGGTATGAGAAATCCGACTACTTCTGTTGTTTGCGTGATGTGACGCAGCTCGTGCGTTTGGCTTTGTCCAAGCGGACAGAAAAAACTGTAATTGACGAAAAAAAATAACCTGGTGAGTGTGAAACATATGTATCCTGGTAATATATTTTAACTGGCAACGCTTGAAGGAAGCAATTTCATTGGATACGATATGATCACGCCAGAACGTTACCCGAAAATAAACGGGTTAGGTTATGGTGTCTGCTTTGACAGCTTGTCACCTTGAAATTCGTGTCAAGCCTCATGTTACTCATTGAGTCTCGGAGGTAAATGTAACATTTTCGTTTCTGCTGTTCCAGCGCATCGGCCATGAAGTCGAACAGCAATGGACCTAATTCTCACGACTGCATCAGAGGAGGCTTTGTTGTTGTTGGCTCCTTACTTCATCATGCTCAAAGCCCAAGACTGAAGCTGAAAAGAAAATTAAGCGATAGGAAGCTGAAGTGGCCAGCCATTGTGAAGCCAATCAAGAGTAAATTGAAGCCAGCAATATCATCCTGTGCAGCAAGCTTTAAGAGTGTTTCCAAAGCCGCTTCAGTAACAGCAGACAAGTGTGAAACCTCGAAGACTCTGTGCCCCCTAAAAGCGAATGCACAGTGCGAATGTGGTGTGCCTGACTGCAATTTTATCGCAGTTCATGTCTGTAAGTTGGAAAAGTATCAGAGAGAAGAAGATGAGCATGTAAGGGAGAGGATGGTGGGGGAGGCACTAACGGAGAATGAAATCATGAAAGCAAAAATTAGATTGCTGAAGGCAGCGTTGGGAATAAATTAATTGATTGTTTACATTTTCTTGCTAAATATTTCATCACTGCATGAGTTACCTAGTAATGTATTGCAAGAACAGTTGTTTAGTTTTCAAAGAAAGCGAGCACTGTATTTTAAATGTTGGCGGTTAATGTATTTGTATTTATTGCGGTAAAAGGTTACATGATTGACATGCATATTTACACAAGTCAAAAAATTCTGTAATGAAATGAAATGTTTGTGACACTCCTCTGATAAAAATTGTTGGACTGGAAATAAGATTAATGATGGATGTAACAAGAGATTGAGTGAGTTAAGTTGTAATTTATAAGTTAACTGATTGTTGGCTGAGTGATAGCGAAGCCCGTTACTCCAGTGGGGTTAAAAAACTTTTTTACATTTACTTGCTAAATATTTCATCACTGCATGAGTTACCTAGTAATGTATTGCAGGAACAGTTGTTTAGTTTTCAAAGAAAGCAAGCACTGTATTTTAAATGTTGGCGGTTAATGTAAATTCTGAAATGACATGTTTGTGACACTCTTCAGTGAGTTCAGTTGTAATTTGTACTATGATGTCTAATAAACAATTTCATGTTACTTCTGGAACTGGTGTTTGGTGTTTAGAGGAAATCCTATAAATTACACTTGATTGTTTCAAAAATACTTATATTAGCAAATCACAAACCTGATCCAATCATGGTCAATTATGAATACTTATGATTAAAAACAGCCACAATTACCCTGTGCTTCAGACCTAAGTAAGAAGGGACCCGTTTAGTAGGTCATTTCACATATCAAATAAATAGAAATATGATACACATCATACATAAATAAGTAAACAAAGGAACAAACAACATTTCTTTAGAGAGAACAGATTAACCGCTAAATTATATTAAGGAAAATATTGATTTATAAAAAATAGGAATGAAACTGACACACTGAGGTAGAGGCAAACGCTTACATATTTTCATGGACTCGTAATCATTGGCACAGTGTGCATTCTGAGATCACTCTGGTATTAATAGAATACCAATACAAATGCAACTACAATAAACAACAAGAACACAAATATGTGAACAAAGGAACCTACACCATAAAACAATTGTTTTAAAAAGTATCAAAATTAGAGATAAAATAAACTACTACAATAATAAAAGAAAAACATTGATAAACAAAAATAGGAATGAAACTGACACACTGAAGGTGCTCTTACAATGAACTCATGAAACTTCTCGCTAATTTGTATAATCTTGTAAGTGTTCCATTGGTGAGACCTGGTTGGCCAAACGGTTGCTTCTTGTGGACAAAATGTGATGCAGTCTTGTAGAGAACAATATCGCACATGCCCTAATAGTAGTTTTGTCTTTTTATTGCCACACTCATGATTATATAGCAAAAGTGAAATTTTTGAATTCAATACTTTGAATAAGGCAATTTTATTTTTGCTACATAATCATGAGTATGGTAATAAGAAGACTAAAACTAGTATTAGGGCATATGCGATGTTGTTCTTGACAAGACTGTTTCACATTTTAACCACAGAGATCAACCGTTTGGCCAACCAGGTCTCACCAATGGAACACTTACAAGATTATACTAATTAAGCGAGAAGTGGAAAGCTAGTGAGCAATGAGTTTCATGAGTTCATTGTAGGAGCACCCTGAGGTAGAAGCAAACGCTTACATATATTCATGGACTCGTAATCATTGGCACAGTGTGCATTCTGAGATCACTCTGGTATTAATAGAATACCAATACTAATGCAACTACAATAAACAACAAGAACACAAATATGTGAACAAAGGAACCTACACCATTAAACAATTGTTTTAAAAAGTATCAAAATTAGAGATAAAATAAACTACTACAATAATAAAAGAAAAACATTGATAAACAAAAATAGGAATGAAACTGACACACTGAGGTAGAAGCAAACGCTTACATATATTCATGGACTCGTAATCATTGGCACAGTGTGCATTCTGAGATCACTCTGGTATTAATAGAATACCAATACAAATGCAACTACAAAAATCAACAAGTACACAAATATGTGAACAAAGGAACAAACACCATCAAACAATCTTTTTAAAAAGTATCAAAATTAGAAAAACATTAATTTACAAAAAAAAAAAAAGGAATGAAACTGACACACTAAGGTAGAAGCAAACGCTTTAATTTTTTACTTGGACTTGTTGCCTTTGGTGTAGTCTGATCAGCCATTCCACTGTCGGCTGGTCTTTTCTGCTGCTGTGCTTCAGTAGGTGGCTTGGCTGCAGTTGCTTGGTTGGCTTCACTTCCTGGCTTAGGTTGAGAGGCTGGCTTGGGTTGAGAGGCTGGCTTGGGTTGAGAGGCTGACTTGGCTGCAGTCGCTTGGATGGCTTCACTCGCTGGCTTGGCTTTAGTAGGTGGCTTGGCTTTCCTAGCTCGCTTGGCTGCAGTGGCTGGCTTTGGACCACTTCCCTTGTACCTTTGTGTGAGGTACTTTCCTCCAGCGGTTTTGCTGGAGAGCGATGAGCCAGAATTGCTGTTCAAAGGGGAGAGCTTGTGGAACGCTATCTGCTTGAATCTCATGAATGTGAAAGTAGATAGAAGTTTGTCTTTCACATCATGGCAAGTATGAAGATTAATGGAAGCAAGCCTCGGGATTACAATTTCTTCAAGCACAAGGCAGAGAGGGATACGGGTCTCCAGGAGTCGTGGCATCCATTTCTGAATGTTGTACTCCACAACTCTCAGGAGTTGGAATACCGCATCACTCACTCTGACCTGTGCTCCTTCTTTGAAATCCATCAATATAACCACTATCGAATGAGGGTGTGGCTGGCTCCCATTGTGACTCAGCTGAGCGATACATTGTTCACATTGCAACATCTTCCGTCTTTTCATGGAGTGAACAATGTAGCCACACACTCTGTACAAAATGTCGTCCTGATGAATTGGCCTTGATCCAGGTGCAACCTTATCAGTCCACGGAAAGTCTGCAGCAACAAACGGCTCATGATCAATGACAGCACTCACATTTTTTGCTGTATCTAAAATGTTATCAAGGAGACACGGAACTTCGTCATAATCATAGGATGAGTTGCGAATACGTTGAGTGTACTGTGAAAGAACCATATGTTTGTATCGGTGCTTGAACTCCAGAGGGGTTGGATTTGATTTCCTTAATCTGATCACAGAAAATACATTCTCCATCACATCAGAAGAGAAATTTCCCATAAGAACAAATTGATACTTCCTCTCCTTTAATAGGTGCTCTTGAAGTTCAAGTGCTACACGAGAAGCAAAAATGATGTGGGACTGTACAGGTTTCCACCCACCTGGGACAGAGCTGCCGGAAAAGATTCTTATAACTAACTTCAGGTGTTCAACAGCCTCTTCATGCTTCTTCATGTCCTTGAAACCAAAGGCAAGCACCAAAGTACGTGAAGTCATCAGTTGAAACCACCTGATCATCACCTTAATAAACCAGGCAGTTGTTTCAAATTCTTGAGGAACTAAACCTCTCATAACTAGGTACTGAAGAGCACGTCCAGTAGCATGTCCAAGAACCGTATGAGATGACTTGACGTTCATTTTGGAAAAGTGGGAGGTATTCAGATCCTTGATAGTGAGAGCAGGGACTAACTGCAAGTCCTCATCTCTCTGAAACTTTTCCAGCCACTGGATATGCTCCAGAGAGACTTCCCTTGATGGCAACCCATACTCCTTCACTATGTCTTCGGGGAGAGTTAAGAAGCCATTGCAGCACAGCATTTCCTTCAATGACTTGTACAGATGAACCGGGTCTGGCATGCACCACAATTTCTTCTCAGGGTTGACGGGATTCGGAATGCACCACTTCAAGTTGTGCCTTTGGGTGCAAAAACCAAGTGATTTTAATAAACCACGGTTTCCCATATCACAGACAAGGCTAAGAACATTGCATTTACACTTTTCTGCTTGCTTCAGCACTTCTAACACAGTTGCTTTTTTACCTTCATCATTACCATTTTTACAAATTAAGTTATATCCTATGAGCTGCTTCCAGCGCTTCCGGGTACCTCGTAGCATGTAAGCCTCTGCTTTGTGGGCCACAGTCATTTCATCTCCAGGTAAAGTTCCATACCCGAAGAAAGTTTTAGTTCCAGCATCATATTCAATTTTGGACTGTGTGGAAATTTCATCAAAAACAAAAGAACAGTCCTTGTCTCGATCATCTTCAAATTCTTGAAATTTCAGTGCCATTGCTTCAAAAATCTCTTCATGAATGCCAGGTAGTAACTTGATATGTTCAGTGCGCCTATTCAAAGTACGCCTTGATGGCAATTTTTCCTTTGGGAAGGTTTCTATCACTTTTTCATATGGAGTGGAGCCACAAGCAAACCTCAACTGCAAACCACGTTGTATGTCTGCAGAAGTGTACTCTTTCTTTACAGGGGTCTTGCCTACATTTTCTATTGATGTTAATATGGTCTTCATTTCTTCTTTACTTTTGTTGCTGTGAGCGAGTTTTGATTGCAGGATGTGAATTTCGGATTCCAGGCTGCAGTTTTCTTTGAAGAGGTCGTCTGTCACTCCAGCTGGTACATGGACGGGGCAGGAAGGAGAACTGAACTGAGTGTAGCAATGGTCATGCTGGACTACGCTCTTGACAGTGGTGTTTTGTTGATGTGGCTTCTTGGCAGCCCGCTTGACAGCTATATCACAAATGCAGAGCTTGCTTGGCACTGCATCAGGACGGAGTCTCAGCTTCCACTTCACCCATTGGCTTTTGGAAAAGTGGACCTGAAATAGGAAGTTACCATGAATCAACACCACCAGCGACATTATAGGCATAAACAACAAAATCCATACGAAACTTACATCACAGACTCTTGCTTCCTTGTACGGATTCCACTGAGGCCTGCCAAGGACCTGCAGCCACTTCTCGCGAAGTTGAGGATCCTTCGGGTATCTGCACATCGTGTACCCTTTTGCACTGCTGTTGTAGCAATTGACAGCCGTGCACCCTGCCCCCATCCTAGTACCTCGTTAATAAATCACTGATGTCCTGCAACAAGGTGGAATTGCAGGTTAAGGTGCTAAATACCTGAAGAAGTAAAGAATGCAGGAAAGCAAAATGAAAAAAATAAAATAAACGCTGAATTCGGTTTGAAAACTGAAACATGGATGAACTTAAAGTCGAACCCGTGCAAATAATCGTGCTTCTCAAAATTAATTCCCAAACGGACGTACCTTTCCACCTGGCGTAAGATCACATAGGCACCACGATGCGACACGAGGATTTCTCATAGCCTAGCCTCTCGAAGGGGGCCTTTTCGCCCGTTTACACCAGAGCGCCTGTGACGTCAGCTCTGACCCATCTCTCACAGAGAGGGTCCCTACATACCCCCTACCGGCTTCCGCATCCTGAACCGATATGTAGAAAAAACAATCAACGGGATTAACAGGCGAGCCCGAACGCACACAGGGAGAGCTCCTTTCTTATGGCCTCAAGCAGAAAAGTGATCAACTACAAAGCAGCAGCCACAAAAACACAATACACCACCAACAACAACAACACACTAACAACACTAATAGTCGACGGTTGTCTCACCCTGCACCCCCCCCCCGCTACCGTCCCTTCCCTTCCCCTCCCCCACCCCACCCCCACTTAATCTCGGGCCTAGCGCGCCTAGCGCGTCAGACTGGTTGCCTACCCGGGCGGCGCGCGCGACCTCCACCGCCCGTGGCCGAGGGGTGCGTCAAACTGGTTGCCTACCTGGGCGGCGCGGTGCCTCGTCCTTACGGGGAAGTCCGCAGTTTCCAGTGTGGCGGCGGCCACACGTTGGCCGCCGCTGGGCTGCTGACCCTTTCCTGCCTATTCTGAAAGTGGAAACTCCAAGGAGTCCGATTAGGCAACGGCAAAGCGGCCTTGCGACGGGGAAAAGGGTCGAAATTGCCGTTCAACATTTTGTGGCATTTAACATAAATTTGTTGTTTTTAGGAGTTTTGACTGTGTTTGAGGCCCCGAAACTCAAATGCACGTGCAGCATCGTGATCCTCGGGAAATTCTGCGTCCGTTAGACTACTTTATTTGCCGCCTAGGACTATTTTTGAGGATGCCATGCCTTTCTAAAGGTTTCTCAGAAAAACAAGTTTTAGGGAAAAAGTCAAAAGTTGGGCGTAGGGCTAGCTCCTAAACGAGACCCATACACAATATCGGGGCCCACCTTAAAATTAAGCTGATGGTGTCCTCTAACTGAAAAAAGTTGAAACGGGCATGTTTGGATTGGGGGCTAGTGGATACGGCCTGTCGCGTGAACCCCTGAAATAACTAAATTTCCGTAAAAAAGTGCCATTTTCGGATTTTTATCGGAAGGCTAGCGGAAAACCGACGCCAGATTCGGATTCCCCAGACAATTTTGAGTCTAGGAACGTCGATTAGGCGGAGGAAAGGCCGTCGGGGCGGCCAGGGCGACGACTTTTCCAAAAATGTGCATTTTGCTGAAAAAGGTAAAAATGAATTTCAGGCGAAAATTAGATTGCTCACTGCGCCCATGTTAGTTGAGCTAGAGGGTTCAAATTTTGTGGGCTTACTTACCCCTATAGGGGTAACATTTGAGCCAACTTTCATCAAGTTCTGACGACATGA
Source organism: Thrips palmi (assembly GCF_012932325.1). Taxonomy (NCBI): domain Eukaryota; kingdom Metazoa; phylum Arthropoda; class Insecta; order Thysanoptera; family Thripidae; genus Thrips; species Thrips palmi. Next base: position 5,790,291 of record NW_023144625.1, on the reverse strand, counting down.
GGTTCAGGTCGTGTCAATCCCCTTGAATTTTACCCCTATACAAAATTAAGAACATTCTGCATATCGGTGTCAAACTTGTGCCAGTTGAGCAGTCTGGCCCTTCATCTAGACTGTGCAGCTCCATTGGATCAATCTGGAGTCTGTAATCTTTGAAATCTAAGACGCTTTCCAAACCCTTGCATGCTGTTACGAATCGCCCCAGCATGGGGTGATTTGTAACAGCCATGGGGCTTTTCATAACATCCTAGGTCTTGACTGTCAAGACCTTACAAGAAGAAGCATTTTAAGCCCAGAATGGCGTCGATCGGACGTCAGGGAGAGAAGCAGCGCCCAATCAAATTTTCGTCAAAAGTGGAACTGGCGGGCATCCCTCAGTCCGCAAAAATAAAGATACCTCGACCCAGTTTGCGCCAAAATGTAGGTAATTAAAGCGTCTATAGCATGAACTAGGATTATGAACATCGAACAATCGAAAGTACAAAATTTTACGAAAAAACCTCTTTTGATCATTTTTGCAAAATCTTCAAAAAGTGTTTTTGGATGAAATGTTGTACTTTAGGTTGCTCGATGTTCATAATCCTAGTTCATGCTATAGCCGCTTTAATTACCTTCATTTTGGCGCAAACGGGGTCGAGAAATCTTCATTTTAGCGGACTGAGGGACGCCCGCCAGTTCGACTTTTGACGAAAATTTGATTGGGCGCTGCTCTGCTCTCTGACGTCCGATCGACGCCATTCTGGGCTTAAAATGCTTCTTTTTGTAAGGTCTTGACACAGGAAAAGTTTAAAAAACGCTCAACAACGCGTATGGAAGCAATCGCACAAGTCAGTTTTTGGCCATTTTCAGTGTATTGCCCCCTTAAGCTTCTGACGTTTCTTGCATCCCATCAAAGACGCAGCTTCAATTTTTGGCCCGTCCCGTTTATTTTTTGTAAAAAAATGACGGAGGGACGGGCATATAGTATGATGCATGCTGTGCGTCCGTTCGTTCGTTCGTCCGAGGACTTCCCGTGGTCCGATCTTGCCCAAAATTTTGGGTATGCAGCCCCTTGGGTGACCCTAAAAACCGCCCGGTGGCAGCAAATCCGATCCGACCCCCGGGGGCGCTGCTGCAGGTGCATCATGGTCTACAGGGGGTCGAGGAGGTTTTCAGCAACGGATACAGCTAGGAGGGCATGTAGGGGTATTTTTGGAATCGGGGCCACGAAACAAAACCAACGGTGCCAGTTTCAAGCGAATCGGAGAAGTTTCGACCCGGGTTCAAATCCCAGTGGGGTATATTTTAGACATTCTTTTTATTCAAATTTTAGCATTGTTTCTGATGTTTTTGGGGCGCTGATGACAAAAATAACATTTATTTTGCCCCCAGACTCAGGTTCAAATCCCGTCAGGGTTAAACATAGGCGAAATTCGCACATTCCCTGATGAACGGGACGGGCCAAAGTTGCCGATGTATAACGCTACTTTTCCTGTTATTTTTCTCTGTTTTTCAGAATGGTATTCAGGGTACTTGGAGCAATGGTGAGCCTCTCAGCAAGCTTGTTCTTCTGCAGGTTGGGATTCGCGTCGAACTCTCGAAGCACAGCCACCTTCGCTTCGACGGAGAATGTAGAGCGTTTTCCTGGCGGCTTATGGCCCTTGACTGGAGCCATGGTGGTTGTTTTGGACTGACACTAAGACGCGACCGCACCGAAGACCGACTAACGACTGACTGACGAGCTGAAAGCCGGCCCCTGTGACGCCCTCAGCCGCCGGCTTGCCGGCGGGGCGCGATTTTTGGAACTCGACGCGGTGAGGTGGCAACAACAACAACGGACGGACGCGGCGACACACTGTGGCAAAAAGCTACGGAAAGTTCTGTTAATTTTTTTGCCAGGATTCTCCGTAGCCCTCTTATCAATATTCTCCGTAGGCTCTTACAGTATTTTCCGTAGGCTCTTACAGTATTCTCCGTAGGGCCGCACAGTTTTCTCCGTAGGACCTGGAACCTAACTGTACGGTCCTACGGAGAATACTGTACGGTCCTACGGAAAATACTGTAAGAGCCTACGGAGAATATTGATAAGGTGGCTACGGAGAATTACCACAAGCTGTTTACAGAATTTTCTGTAGCTTTTTGCCACAGTGCAGGGGATACGCGCTCACGCCCCCTCCCCTTCCCATCCCTGAATTTCCGCCCGCCCTGCACTGTGCATGTGCATGCCTGATACTGTCCACGGAGATTTAAACCGACGTTTAGTTACCTCGTTTAGGCAAAAACAGCGGATTTTGAGTCACCAAAAACGCTATAACGGGAGGAAATGCAGCCAAATAGCCGCGCTAAATGCGGGATAACGTTATAAGCGGGAGCGTTATATGCGGGATATTTTAACACTAAAAAGGCCTCTTTTCAACCGGTGAAACGCTATTCGAACGCTATAAGCGGGATAACGCTATAAGCGGCTGACGGTATATCGAGGTTACGTGCTGTACCTTTGTTTGGAACCAAGTGTGTCTTCACCCATCACTTCCCTCCCTCCTGATTTCAGGTCCTCCATCCCGACGAGTGCTTGGATGTCCAGAGATTAAGTCAACAGGAGGAGCATTGCCAGGAACTCGACGATGTCTTCAAGGGTTGCAGCCTGGACAAGGTGAGTGTGGGTGTTGCTGTCGGGCGATGGTCCTAGGATTACGCGACGTTGAATGCGCCGCAATCAGTTTGTGATACGCGCAGAAACCTCACTAAATTCTCATGGACGTATTGTCCATAACTGATCCAGGAACTACACGGTAAAAGCGGTTCCTGGTTTTCCCAGGAACCCCCTGGAAATCGCCTATGTCTTCGCCATAGGGCTCCTGGGAAAACCAGGTACCGTTTTTACCGTGTAGAGGAAGGAAATAATTCGACTTATCTACAAATTGAGTTTTTATCTTATTACTGTGGCTCAGGATGGTTTGCATCAGGACACCAAATTATTTGACCCAATCCCTAAAAATTTCGGAGAAAATCCACATGAAAAAAGGAAAACTAACTTGACCTCTTCTATGGTCCCCAAAATTTTATAGGAAAAAGGGGGGAACTCAACGTTAGTCTACGGACTTTGTTGCACAAAATTGCCAAAGGAGATGACTAAATTTGTCTTTCTGGATCTAATGTAAAAAGAATCGATCGAGTCACGTAACTCCCTTTACTAGTTCGAAAAAAAAGGAAAATCCAAAAAAGACTCGACGCAGATCTCGGCTCCACTTGAATTGTCTCCTAATTCCCCTCATTTGGGAAACCCTCCCCCAAATGATGTTACACTTTGGAAAGTTCCCGGGTTATTTCTTAGGCTTTTTTGACGAAAATGCTATTCATCATATCTGGGGGCTTTAGTTCACCCTGCCAAAAGTCT
>NW_023144625.1:5739274-5786418 GCF_012932325.1 Thrips palmi | reverse complement strand
GCTGTGCGCGCCGTTCATCTCGCCCTTAGTTAGTTAGCAGCTACAATTTTAAACTAAAAAGTTTGAACAGTGTTCGTGTTGATCCTTTCCGAATCCAAAGGTGCCAACCAAGTCGGCGCCCGATCAAAACAACGGACGGAACGTGGAGTCAGAGTGACAAAGGCACATTCTCGGCCGCCGCCGCACGTCAGCACTCCAGCCCTTCTCCAAAGTCCGCACCCGTGCGCATCACCAAGAATCGGTATGGCGCGCTGCCCTGGCCATTTCCGCAGCTCAAGGCGGTTCCCCGGTGGTTTTCCGGCGAAAATTGAGTTCCCCGGGAGTTCCCCGGGTGTTCTCCGGGAGTTCCCCGGGAGTTCCCCGGGTGTTCTCCGGGAGTTCTCCGGGTGTTCTCCGGGTGTTCTCCGGGTGTTCTCCGGGTGTTCTCCGGGTGTTCCCCCGGTGTTCCCCGGGTATTCCCCGGGTGTTCCCCGGTAGTTCCCCGGTAGTTCCCCGGTGGTTCCCTAGGTGTTCCCGGGGAGTACCCGGGTGGTCCCCGGCAATTCTCCGATGGGCGTTTCATCTCGGGGTACACCTACCTTGTTGTAGGGTTTGCATTCGATCTTCGTCTTCCGGTTTGAGATTCATTGGTGTACTTTATTCGGTGATTTTATAATACCTTTCTTTTCGTCGCATTACGAAGCGATACATCGAAGACTTCGTTCAAAGTAGCGTACCGTTCCACCGCAACGCAGGACCGCGTGGATGGTGGATGCGCCGCCCGTCCACGCGTGGAGGGACGCAGCCGCTACTGCCGTGCCGAGGAAGGCGAGGGAGTGCTCGCTCCTCGCAGGTGCACTGGTAAAACCGGAGCGTAGTTATATGCTTCGTTCAAGGATACAACTATATACGCTTGATGACGTTACGCTTGACGTCGAGCGTAGAGAAGAAATCCTCCCATGCGTTTAGATTGGCGGGAGTGAGTCGAAATGTAGAACTGCGCGTGAAGCCGAGCGTAGTTCTACTACGCTTGAAGAAAGGCGTAAAAGTACGCTTGAGTTCTACTAGTGTTGGCGTCTGGCCGACCGCCTGCACTCTCATTCCAGGAACGAGACATCACGTTGGAACGAACGTGACCAAATGTCACGTTCGTTTTAGCATTATGTCACGTGCCTTTGAATGTGAACAACCTGATATTTGGCTAATTCACACCCCAACGAATGTGACACTATGCTCAAACGAACGTGAACGTGACGTCACGTTCGTCTCTAAGTGATGTCACGTTTCTGAGATGAGTGTGGACGTGAGTTAAAGTAAAACCGCAAGCGCGGGACGACTGGCCACAGCCGGGGAGAAGACGCAGCGTCAGTGAGTCATCCCCGCACCCAAGGTCCAGAGCGGTGGTGGCGCTCAATGAGCCAGAAGACCGACGAAGGCGGTCAAAATGTCGGATGGGATTTTAACTTCAGAGTCGCTTCATTGGACTTGACCGGAACGTGTGACCCCACCGATGGATGGGGTACTCCTACGAATCTCGAAACGGAAGAAGAACAAAGGTACACTGAGATTCCCAACGCTGAGAGTATAGCGCGTGTGGTGCAATGCATTGAGACATCACGTCATTCGTGCAATGCCATAGCAATATTGCACCTTACGTTCGATGCACCCCGATACGGCTCTCTGCTAATACATGTGAATGGGGAGGCATTGCATTTCATATGCAATGCTTTTGCACTGCACCAATGGACTCTACATTCAGAGCGTTCGGATTCTCTCTGTAAAGGCTCGTCTACAATGCAGAGCGCAGCAGTGCGCAAGTGCGTATGCATGTGCGCAAGCCTACTGGTTCCGGTCGCAAGCCGTGCGCAAGGATTTAAACCAATTTTATATCCTGCGTGTACGCACAGCGACATAACCTAGGGAGTCTCAAATTGCCTTGTCGTTACAAGGTTGTGGTCACCTGTGGATTTGTCTGAATACTTTCTAAATTGTTTGTTTTCGAAATTCTATCTTTCAGTATCATTCAAATGTATTTCGGCAACAGAAATTTTTAAACATAAAACATACCGAACAGAGCTAATTGTAGACAGGGCTTGGAGAGCTTCTGGATTGTTTGGTTTTTTAGAAATATCTTAAGGATGTCACTTGACAATAAATATTGAACGTTTCGTTCATTATGCACTGTGCCGATTGTGGACGGGCCGTGCGCAAGGGTCCCGCTACGCATTACGAATTTCCTGCGCATACGAGCCTTAAGCCCTGAACACAGCTTCTGCGCATGCGTACCGGGTGGTGGGGGAACGTCAGCGCATGCGCAGCAGCTGTGTTAGGGGCTTACTTTTGACCCTCTTCTTCCGTTTCAGGATTCACTGGAGTACCCTATTGCTCTCGGAACGAGGGATCAATAGGGTACTTTCGTAGATCCCTGAACCGGAAGCACACGGACGCCATGTTGGCGGAAGTGGATCCAAACTTGACATGGGAAAGAGACGTTCGTCAAACGTATCGGCCACACTTGAACATATACCGTCGTTTGATACTTGTTTGCAGTGCATATGTGTTACGCGAGCAATACTTGTACAGCTCGGCTTTAGTTTTGGATCCGAAGAGAGGTTAGTTTCCGACCAATTTGGCGTCTGCTGGTCTGCTTGCTTCCGGTTTAGGATCTACGAAAGTACCCTATTAGTGGGGCCCAGCACCGCGTTCCAGTCCTGGAGATTCAAACACGTCCGGGATTGTCGCGGCCTCCACCGGTTTCGCCTGACGATCCCAGCGGCCGGCGACAGCGCAATGCGAGCGCTGACACTGCCAGCTGTCGCTGTCACGTGACTCTTGCGTCCATTGGGTAAGTCTCTTCCTCTTCTGCTGCAGGAAGGGAGTGGTTTAGGGTTGTGGTACATAATCCCGGATCAGGGGGCAGTCTCTAAGCACTGCGGTATGTGGAGGTTCGATTCAGCGTAAGCACATTTAATTCCATAGCGCATTCTAGGAATTTAATCGGTCATAAGGGTATTAATTGCGTTAAGCTGTGAGATTTTGAGTGTAGTATGTGGGCGAAATTGAGGGGGGGTCTAGGCCTGCGTAACACGTTATATTGTGAGGGGGGGGGTCAAAAGGTGCCGCAAACTGCGTAACGTAAGGGAGTCAGCTTTTACGTGACGTTCCTGTAAGGACAGATCGTTCTGTGTGAGGCTGCGGTGGGGCGACGGGGAGTCCGAGTCAGGGCAACGTTACGCTATGTACACAAAATATGTTAGCATCATTACAGAAGTACGAAGAGTAAATAAGGTGAAAGAAAATGGTTACCTGAGAAATATAGCGTTACGCTAAGCTCACGAAAGGGGGCGGGGGTCTGGTCCAGCGTAACATAGGGGGACAGGGTCTTAAGGGGGTAGTACACTTAGCAAGATTTAAAAAATTGTGTGTTTAGGAAAACTATTTGCGGGTAGAGGAGGTGAGGTACGCCAAAACTGACTATTGGATCTTATTTAACTTTCATTTCGGACCAAAATCACACGTATGGAGCGCAGTTGGAGGCAGCAATTACAATTTCCACGAATTATTCCAAACCAGTGCAAAAATAACACGGTTTGTGTGATACAGACCGCAATTTTCGTCTGATTTGGACGAGATTTCGCACAATAATGAGACCCGTCATTCTGGTGTGAACTAAAATAATTGCGATCAATTCTGGTTTACTATATTTAAACTGAAGTATTTTGGAAGAAAGTAGGCTAAAAAAAAATGCTGTTTTCAGAATTTGTCATTTTGCCGTGTTTGAGGTACTATTAGTTGTTCCAAAAAATTTTCCGTAGTTCACACCAGAATGACATGTATTCAGATGGTCCACACCAAATTTGGACCCTTCAGGTCCCACCGTTTGGTCCAAATCGCGCAAACCAACGACCTGTGTATTTTATGCAGTGATTAAGCGTTATTCGACGAACTCGCAACAGCTGCTCAAGACACCTTATAAAATTTGTGATTTTGATCCTTAGTTACAGTATGAAAAGATCCCATGACCAGTTCTGGCGCCCTGTATGTCATGCGTCCGCAAAAAATTTTCCCAAACACGGTATTTTTTTACCTTGCGTAGTGTGCTACCCCCTTAAAGTGACAAAGAACTAATTAAGGGACGGCTCCTATAGACAGTTCTAGTCGTCTCCGACTGAAGGACTTGAAGAATCACGAAACCAGAAATGGAGTGGACTGGGTAAATATGGTAATTTTAGTTTGCGGGTGAAGTGCTCACAAAATCGTTTCTTTCCTTAGTCAATGAGTATTTTTGGCACTTGCCAAATAGATATTGAAGGAGTGCCGCTTCTAAAAACGAACGGTTGGGTGAGGCCGAGTCGCAATTTCCTCCTTTGTTTACCCTCTTGTTCTTCACTTCTCGGCTACTGACAGTCGAAGCGGCAACATACATATTATGTACTAATATCTGGGTGCGCAATCTCGACGGCAATTATGGAATAGGGTACTCCAATGATTATTGAAACGGAAGAACAAAAGTAAGCTCTGAAAATAGCTTCTGCGCGTGCGCTGAAGCCGTTTCTAAGGCTTACTTTTGTTCTTCTTCTTCCGTCTCAGGATTCTTTCGAGTACCCTATTTGGCAGGTTGCTGCTTACTCATTTGAAAAGTGCTTAGTGCTATGTGACGCAGGCTCTGACCCCGCGTCCCCGTACCGCAGCGTTGGGGTGGGGTTCGATACCCCCTTTCCCCACTGAAGAGGGTATCCCAATTTATCTGAAAACGGAAGAACAAATTTGTTCTTCCTCAGTTTCAAAATTCATTCAAGTACCGTATTAAAGTGCCGTATTGATACGCGTCGGCTCATGACTCCTGACACGAGGTTTTTCATCGCGATTGATATGCTCTTGTCAGCGCTGCGCGTCTCCAACGGGGAACAGTAGGGTATGTCAAGAAGAACTGAACCGGGAATTCAGAAATGTCAGTTTCTAAGTGAAACATACGCTGCGGATGAGCCCCTGACCTCACCCGCCCCGCTTACATTTCTCATAGAAACTGTAACGTATATCTGACTTCGGTTTTGGTTACTCTTTCTTCGCTCTGTGAAACCAAGTGGTAACTCCGCTGTGATCATGTTACTGTTTTCTAAACTGCTCTGTGACCCTGTTGAGCACAGCTGACTCGTTCCAATGGGATGGAGAGGTTCGTGGAGGTCCAAAGGCGAGGGGGTAATCACTCTTAAAAATGTGACCCGACTACTCCCTATTACGTTCTATTACGCTATTAAAGAAGGCTTATTACGCTTGAAATTATCCATATTTAGGCTGAAATCAGTCCCTGAATAGAGGATTTTTGTAAAAAAAATGGCTATTACACTATTACCATTACGCGCAATACTAGGAATCGGTGACCCGACTATTACGCGAGTGATTTCCCCCTCGTCCAAAGGATTCCCTCATGTTGGATCTCATCTTTTCGAGCGGGTAATGTAGAGGGAGGTGCAACACACTCTTGTTGGAGCATGCTTCCAAGCGTACTCTCATTTACAGCATACTTGCCAGTTTCTCGCTAAATTAGAGTGTGCCTGAGTGTTCACACTAGGGTAAAGTGCCGAACATGGATCATTTCTGTTTGGGGGTCTATAACTAAAGACCAGGTCTGACCCTTTGACTGTTCGATATGAAGCTGACTAGTTTGTAACTGCGTCTCTCTACTCTGCAGGGTTGCGTTTAGAAAGACACCATAAACAGGCCCCCGAAGATCGATGGAAAAAGGGCGTTCAAAAAGGTGGTTTTTGCACCCCTGATTCTGGGCCAAGCAATCACCGCAGTCACTTCAAAATTTTTCATCGTGCACTTTGGACAGACTACTTTGATATTTTGCGACTACATTGCTATGTGTCCGTACGCTGGTGGGGTGATCCATGACTGGAGCACCCTAACCTAGCAAAAATAGCCAAATTTTCTTGTCCTCACAACTTCCAAAGTATTCGAGTTAGAGGTACCATTTTTGGTAGCCATATGACCAGTAAGGTAAGCATCAATATTAGATTCAAAAATAGTAGTCAACCCATACTTAATTCCGATCTAGAGAAGATTATTTAAAAAGTGATCCATGTTTTGTAACCTTACCCTACAGTGGAGTGTTACTGCAAGCTCACTTGAACTGACGTCCATGCTTTTAGATGAGACTAATGTAGTGTATTTTGGCGTGTACTTGGCAGGCACACTCTTTTTTACCGTGTACATGCCAGGTACACTCTTATTTAGCGTGTGCCTCGCAAGTATGCTGAAATAGTCTCTTCAATCAGGGCCTGAAGTGAAGAACAAGAAGAGGAACACGGACCGGAAGCAGTTCAAGAAATCGGCCTGTTTTGGGGTTTTACGTAGGTTCAAATCAAATCCTATCATAAATTAAGCTTTCTTTAATTTCTGGGTGGAGAATAAACATTCGTCATCAATAAATAAGCGTTATTTGGCAGCTGTTTCCGGTATATGTTGTTCTTGTTCCTCACCTGAGCTCCTGCTAGTAGTGTTAATTAGGAATGTGCTTGGAAGCATGCTCTGATAAGAGTGCGCTATGTACACACCTTGGTTTGCAGAGCACCCTCTCTTATTGAGTTGGGCCCGCCTGGCGAGCAACGGGCGTATCTTCGCGAAATAAGTAGCATTATCACGCACTAACTGCGCGTTAATGGGTGGTTCTCATTGAAACCTACATTTTCAGGCTCCGAATTCCGTGAAAATGAGTTCGTCCGAACTACTGTTCCTGTGAAACTTTTGTTCAGTACGCCCAGAAAGAAAATCCTCAAGCCTGCAACGCTCCATTTTGTCTCACAGAAAAGGCAAAATTCCCACGTACTTTGTATGGGACTTAGCAGTAATTTGCTTAAGTGATCCAGAGTTCAGTTGATGCGGAGTTCGGAATTGCGATTTTGACGATACGTAACGGCCACTTATGCCAAAAATGTTTGTTTTTGGCTGAGCGATAGCGAAGCCCGTATCTCGGGTGGGGTTGAAAAGTTTTTCCTCTGTGTGTGTGTCCGTACTACACTGTATAAAATTCCGTACTTTTGTACGGAAATTGTACAGAAAAATATCGTACGGAGGTACGGAGAAAAGTACGGAACGTTCCGTACTTGCTCCATATGAACCCATGTAAATGGGTACGGAAAAAAGGTACGGAACGTTCCAGGCAATTGACCAGTCATGTTCCGGCCTTTTTTCTCACAGTGTACTCGATTCTACTCCTGAATGGCTCTCAGCAGAAAAGCTAGAACCGAACGCTACTTCGACGTGCGATCAGGTTTTTTAGTGTGGCGATGTGTGGCGAGAGAGCAGTCTGACGAAGGCAGGCCAGCGACGTAGGTCAAGGCAGGTGTAAGCGCCAGGCGTGGATTGTCGGAACCGGCGCACCATCGCGAAGCCTGTTACGATAAGCCACTGTCTGGCGTACACCTACCTTGTAATAATTTTGCACGAGAAAGGCACTACCTACCGAACACTTCCTGGGGAATAGCAAGTTTCATTATAATGAGTGTAGTGGTCTGGGCTTGTTACGAAGTTTAGAATAATTACTACCTTCTCCCATGCTTCTTTGTAAATGATATATGGCAAGCACCGAAACTGATTTTAGAGTCAAAAGTGACGCGGCAAATTCTCCGACCAAGTATTGTCTACTAATTATGTTCGACGAAAGTCATTGAGGTTTTTGTATTTTGCTCTCCAGCTGCTCATTTGTTAACGGGTCATTCTACAGAAATGTTACAATTTGATGTCCCTGCCGCTTTGTGACGGGTTCTAAAAGGGTGAAAGGGTTCTAAAGCAAGGGACAGACATTAGGGCACAATTACTGGTAGGGAGTGCCAATACATAAATAGCGTCTTGGACAATAAGAAGGCGAATACATCTCCCGGGTGGAAGGATCTATAGTGAAACTACAGTTTAAACTATAGTGCCAAAACTACAGTTCCTGAACTGCAGTTTTTGGTAAGAGCAAAGTGCAGAATAAGTCCAGTTTCAGTTTGCTTATGGATCTGTAGTAGCTATGTTTTTCTAAAATCAGCTGACATCAAACTTGCAAGTTCATAATTAAGTGAGATGTTAATCTTTTTAATTGCGAATCCCCGTAGGCCCCTACATGCAGTTCCGGAGCCCATTCTTGATCTCGATTTGTTTGCATGTTCTTGTCTCGCGCCTCCAATTTAACTTTGCTTCATCCGTTAAACGGAACATCTCTGTTGTTGCAGGATTGAAGGGCATTCACGTGGTCCTCGAAGCCCTTCTCCGACTCCAATCTGACTGCCTGTCCGGCGTCACTAGGCTGCCTTGTCTCATGCGTCTGGTGTAACAATTTTTTGGTGTTGTAGGATCGGAGCATCGTGATAAGGGGCGGTCCTTTCCTCGCACTGCGAACTGCACTTCAAATGCAAGGGCGATATTTTAGTTTCTTTTTTACAGATATCATTGAGTATCGCCAATAACCGGCCTTGCCGCAAAATCTTGCCTTCCAAAAGGCAATACAGAAGTATCGCCAAAGTTAGCCGATACTTCTGGGTGTATCGCCGTTTTGAAGGCAAGACTTTTGCGTATGACCGTTTGTTAGGAGTTGGGGACACTCAATGGTATCGTCATAAAAGGGTTTTTAAAGTACCACCTTTGGATTTACAGTGTCATCTCCATGCTTGGTAAATAGACCATGTGCACATGGTGACGCTTGCTGTCAGTTCAAACATGCGCCGGTCAGTGAGTAGTTCTGTGCAGTAGCACACTCTCACGATCCTGGTCCACCTTTACCTCGTAACGCGATCTGAAAGCTCAGTAATATGACAGCGCAGCGAAGGTAGCAACTTGTATCGAAGGGTTTTGGGTGACTTAAATTTTTCATACGTGTTACGAACGATTTTCTCAGTATTAGATTTGTTATGAAAATATACTGAGAATCATAGAATTATGGCTGCATGGAATTACTCATTGGGAGTGCATGTGCTGTTGGCCCAGTGGCATTGGATGGGAAATTTTTACTGCGAGTATTGTGCATGTAGTGTGGTACCCTGCGTGACTCGGAAGGCTGACGCTCGTTTAAGCATTGTGTCACATTCTTTTTGACGTGAATCAGCCACAACTCAGCTTATTCACTTTGAAACGAATGTGATCCAATGCTAAATAGAACGTGATGTTTTGTCACATTCGTTTAAACGTGATGTTACGTTCTGGGAGGAGAGGGTCCCCAGAAATGGCTACTTTTTTAAACTCAAACCTGTTCTGCACCCACTCTGCGTTGCAGGCCCCGTCCCGGCGGAGACCCCGCAGCTGGTCATCAGCGGCACCTTCTCGCTGGCTGGCCCGGCCGGCGGTGCGGGGCAGGTGGAGCAGGCCTCGCGGCGGCAGCGAGGCGGGAAGGCGCGGCTCGCGTCCAAGTGCGGGGAGTGCGGCAAGAGTTTCCGGGCCGAGGCGGACCTGCGGAAGCACCTGGCGGGGCACTCCAAGGCGGGGCGGCACGCGTGCGGAGTGTGCGGCAAGCAGTGGACCAAGGCTGCGGATCTGGAGAGGCACGCAAGGATCCACACCGGGGAGAGGCCGTACCAGTGTGACGAGTGTGGGAGGAAGTTTAACCGAGAAGGCAATCTGACTGTGCACAAGAGGATTCATACCGGGGAGAAGCCTTACGAGTGTGTCGAGTGTGGAAAGAAGTTTAATGGCCTGTCAAACCTCATTGTGCACAACAGGATTCATTCTGGGGAGAAGCCATACGAGTGTGAAGAGTGTGGGAAAAAGTTTTCCCGGGGCAGTCATCTCACTGCGCACAAGAGGGTCCATACTAGGGAGAAACCCTACAAATGTGCAGTCTGTGGAAAGAAGTTCGCTCAGAGGCAGACACTTAATTATCACAAGGAAAAACAGAATCACTAGTGGAAGGGAAATCGCATGATTTTCGGCGTTACAGGGGGATAGACGCGTGGAAAGAAACATGCATTACCGATGACTCTTCAAATTGTCGGCGTTGGGGATTGACGCCGGCACCATGGATTTTTCCTGGAAATTAATTTTATTGTTCATAACAAAGATATCGTTTCACAATTTGCAAGACTCCCGACACAATCGCCTGGAATTGATTCTAGTACCGGCCTTGAAGCTTTCTTCATACTATAACATGGACATTGGTTAATGGTTGTTCTGATGTCTTACTGGCGCAAGCATCCTCTGTTGTGTTAATCGTAAATAAGTAATTAAAAGGCTGAATCTTATTGGATAAATGTGCTTGCTCTGTCTTTGTTGCCTCTTTTCGATCCCCACTCCTTCAAATCACGATTTTTATTTCCTTAATGCTGAGCAGGACCTCAATTTTTGCTTATTCTCCGACTCACGCCTTTTCCTGTCACAGCCCCGGCATTATCTGCGTGAGATGCCCTGTTTCTGAGCTTTCGTCTGGCTGCACCCTGTGTGCAACCAACTTCGACGTACCTACGAGTACATCTAGTCTCCGGTACTCTAGAAACTCTTTCTGCCGTTTTGATGATGCAATTGTTTTCTCGTTACTGCTTTCGTTTTCATGTCTTTTTCTGATTTTTCTGTCTAACTACTGTATTTTGTTGCAGGACTGGGGCTCTGAGAGGAGAGAATAAACGCTGGCTTCCTTCGACATTTTTATCTGCCTTTTGCGAGCATGCACTGCCTGGTGTTTACAGTGCAGAGCAGTCTTGAGTGGCTCTGATGACTGACTAAACATTATTAATGGCCACGTAATTTGGTCTGCTTTTCATGGCGCTTTTCTATTGGGGGAAATTTTTAATGTCTGCTTCTTGGGTAGTTTATGGGGCAGGTTGTTTGCATGGCTTCTTCTGTAGTTTACATCAGGAATCAAACTGTCTTCTTCATACACACTTTCAAATGTATGCTTCCTAGTCCACACCGTACACGCATACTAGGCAAGTACACACTGACATTGGCAAGTACGTACTTACAAATGCCTACGCTTAACATGAAGTTACGCGGCACCTAGCCTGCGTTTGTAAGTGTGTACTTGGCCAAGTAGCGTTTGTAACTGTCTTCTTTCAAGCACTTAAGTGTGTACCAAGAAGACAGCCCGGTTTGTTGTATGGTCCTGTCCGCGTCCACGGCTTCCTGCGGGCCAGCCCGCCGCGAGGACTGGGCCGCGCGTTTTCGCTGGCTGGTTTCTGAAGTCCGTCCGCTTGCAGGTTCCGTGAAGGCGGAGGACCTGGAGGCGCCTGGAGGACGCGACTGCGGAGCGCACGAGGACGGCGGCCCTGGGGACCAAGGTGGGTGGAGTGGCGACGTAGTGCAGCAGCTTCTGTGTTTAGCACAGTAAATTGAAATAGGGTCATTCCATGCCAAGTCAACCAGAGCCAAAGCCATGATGTCACCGATTTGGACCAAAGTTGGTTGATCGCCGTCAATTAGTGTTAAGATCGATGCCCTAAAATAGTTTTGGCCAATTTCCAATACTTCCGGAGATATAGCCATACCTCATTTTTGGCTATTTTGCCAAATGTAAAAACAGTGTTTCACTTAAGTGCCAATATCTTGGCTCCTATGAGACCTAGAGTGGTGATTCTGTGCTCATTCGAAAGGAAATGAAATTTCGCACAACATGGCGTCGGTTTGTTGTCGATAGATGTGAAAATAGGAAAGTTCACTCTAACGAAGAAACAGTGAACTTTACAGTGTAGTTCCCACCGAACGCCATCTTCGATTTTTGAAATTTTTGTCCTGAAGGTCCATTGAGGTCCCTTCTTCATTGTCTTAAAGTATCTCAAGAAGTTCTTGGGTTATGTGGTTTTTGTAGGGGGAAAAGTAAAACAGTGCACCCAAAAAATGGTGATTTTGCAGTGAAGGACCCGAATTAAGTGACATCAAAGGCAGCCAACCCTATTCATAGACCGCCTGCTCCGTGTACAGGCAGCGACCGATATCTGAGGCCACTCCCTGATAGGTCGAGTTACTTCACGCTCGAATCCTCGGATTTTAAACATGGCGAATGTAAATTTTGACTACATCATTCGGTTTATCTTGCCCTAATATATCAATGAGGAGTATTGGCTAAAAGTATCCCAAACACACTGGTGAGCGGCGGGCTGTTGCCTACAAGGCAACTTATTTCCACAGCTGTTGAGTAACTGCCTAGTATGCAGGAGCTGATGCAGCCACACTGTGAAAATTTGAGTCATCACTTGATGACAATTTCAAGGCTAATGTTCCTCACAAGGATGTCATCAAGTCAATTAATGATATTGTTCCCACGCCCATGCAATATGTAGAGGAGCTTTGATGAAAATGTCATCAATTTGTGAGGAGATTGTCATTATTTCAAAGTGATCAAAATGTCATCCACGTTTTCGTCATAAAGTGACAACAAATTTTCACAGTGCAGCCGCACACCTGTGTGTTTGGGCTACTATTTGCCTGCTTTTCTGGCAACCACTACCACATATCCTTAGTTGCCAACGCGAGCATGACGCAAGCGGTTTTCCTCTTGAAATTCTTCTCCTAATTCAAAATGTCGTTGCCCCTGTTAGTAAACAAAAAGTTCTACCCCCCCCCCCCCTTTTCCGAGGCCGCCTCTGGATCCGCCACTGCCACAGATGTTGAGTAACTGCCCTAGTATGCAGGATGGGACGCAGCCAGCCGCACACCTGTCATGTGTTTGGGCTACTATTTGCCTACTTTTCTGGCAACCACTTCCACATATCCTCAGTTGCCGACGCAAGCGGCTTTCCACCATAAATTTTTAACCAAGACTCTAGTAAGAGTATAATTCAAAATCCTCGTCTCAAAGTCCATAACTTTTAATAACAGCTTTTAATTTTCAGAGCGTACTTGTAGAGCGGTGTAGTACACTTTACTTTTGGTTACTTGCAGTGCTCACTTCGATGAGGATCTTATCGTTCAGCTTGATTTTGAATTAGACTTAGCCTTGGAGAAAATTTTACAGAGGAAAACCGCTTGCGTCATACTCGCGTCGGGAACCAAGGATATGTGGTAGTGGTTGCCAGAGAGGTAGGCAATTAGTAGCCCAAACACACAGGTGTCCGGCTGCCTGCATCATCTCCTGCATACTAGGCAGTTACTTAACAGCTGTGGAAATAAGTTGCCTTGTAGGCAACAGCTCGCCGCTCACCAGTGTGTTTGGGATACTTTTAGCCAACTCCTCATTGATATATTAGGGCAAGATAAACCGAATGATGTAGTCAAAATTTACATTTGCCACACTGAGAATCCAAACGCTATGAGTATAGCGTCAATTGGTGCAATGCAAAAGCATTGCACATGAAGTGCAATGCCTCCCCATCGCCATCCATTAGCATACGGCATTTTCGGGATGCATTGCACGTGAGGTGCAATATGGCTATCGCATTGCACGTGTGGTGCGATATGTCAGCTGCATTGCACCATACGTGCTATACTCATAGCGTTTGGAATCGCAGTGCATGTTTAAAATCCGAGGATTCGAGCGTGAAGTAACTCGACCTTTCAGGGAGTGGCCCCAGATATCGGTCGCTGCCTGTACACGGAGCAGGCGGTCTATGAATAGGGTTGGCTGCTTTTGATGTCACTTAATTCGGGTCCTTCACTGCAAAATCACCATTTTTTGGGTGCTTTGTTTTACTTTCCCCCCTACAAAAACCGCAAAACCCAAGAACTTCTTGAGATACTTTAAGACAATGAAGAAGGGACCTCAATGGACCTTCAGGACATAAATTTCAAAAATCGAAGATGGCGTTCGGTGGGAACTACACTGTAAAGTTCACTGTTTCTTCGTTAGAGTGAACTTTCCTAGTTTCACATCTATCGACACCAAACCGACGCCATTTTATGCGAAATTTCATTTCCTTTCGAATAAGCACAGAATCACCACTCTAGGTCTCATAGGAGCGAAGATATTGGCACTTAAGTGAAACACTGTTTTTACATTTGGCAAAATAGCCAAAAATGAGGTATGGCTATATCTCCGGAAGTATTGGAAATTGGCCAAAACCATTTTAGGGCATCGATCTTAACACTAATTGACGGCGCACAGTTGTCGGGGAGACCGATTTAGGCGGACAAAATGGGCATTTCTATAATCTGTCCATTATCAAATACATCGGCACTAACCGTTAGTATAAAGTTTAGGAGAGTTAAAAACAACACTTTTAGAGCAAGGGGTCACCTTATTTTTCACACACGGGGCCTCAAACTTAATGAATGCGCCAACGCTAATTTTCACTTGAAAAAGTTGTCCACAAATTTAGTTCTGCAAAATTGAGATTTGTTCACAGCTAATTTCCAAAGATATAGCGTGAAAAAGCGCTCTTTGGCGAATAAATTTGGTTACTCACTTTTGGGATTCGACGAAATTTTCGTTTCGCTATCGACTCGCGAAGAAAGAGTTGAGCAAACGGTTAAATTTAAACTTTTCTAAGTTCGAGAAAGTTTCATTCGGCTTCATTCATTTTCATTTCTGGTCTAAAATGTCAGCAATATATTCAGGAAAATGATGCAAAAAGAACCATCTGCTAATATCTGCTACTCTAATTTCTGCACGGTCCAACGTAACCACGGAATGCACAATATGTGACACCGGCCGGCACGCGCGCGCTCGGCGCACAGACCGATTTAGGCGGACATGATTTAATTCTCCGGTAATACTCAGACAAAAATAATGAAACTGCTGAACGTTAGGTTTAACGGGTCGCTTAATCCGATTCTGTAAAAATTTTGAACCAGGGGCGGCACAGTTTTCCACAAAAGAGGGGATTTTTGTTTTTAAGATACGGCCTCCAAAAGTTTAGTGGAAGGGTTTTGTGGACCGCTGAGTCTGATTCAGTAAAAATTTTGGACCAGGGGCGGCTCAGTTTCCCAGAAAAAGGGGGTATTTTTTCTTGTCTTTCAAGATATGGCCTTAAAAAGTACAGTAATTTGGTTTTGAGTGCCGCTGGGTCTGATTCTGTAAAAATTTTAGATTACAAGCGGCTCAGTTTTCCAAAAAACAGGGGGTATGTTTGGAGTTTTATTTCCCTTTTCCGTTTTCTGGAAAACTGAGCAATCCTTGGTCCAAAATTTGGCAAAATATCAGACTCAGCGGCCCTCAAAACCCAGGAGCTGTACTTTTAAAGGCCATATCTTGAAAAACAAAAAAATACCCCCTTTTCTGGAAAACTGAGCCGCCCCTGGTCCAAACTGTTTACAGAATCAGACTCAGCGGCCCTCAAAACCATAGTGCTGTACTTTTTAAGGCCATATCTTGAAAATCAAAAAAATACCCCCCATTTCTAGAAAACTGAGCCGCCCCTGGTTCAAAATTTTTACAGAATCGGATTCAGCGACCCATAAAACTTAACGTACAGCAGTTTTATCATTTTTGTTTCGGTATTACCGGAGTATTGAATTATGTCCGCCTAAATCGGTCTCCCAGACCACTGTGCGGCGATCCACCAACTTTGGTCCAAATCGGTGACATCATGGCTTTGGCTCTGGTTGACTTGGCATGGAATGACCCAATAGCAGAATCGGTAACGCTTCGGCACAGAAACCGCCAGTAAATGATTCTGTATTTGGTAGTCGCTGAAACAGGCACGGGCACTCTTAAAAGCCTACGAAGCATCCAGGAAGAAGGGGTTAAGTCGAGTTGATTCAGTGACCTCTTATCGGTCTTTCAAGTGAACATGAGCGATAATTTGGTCCAAAAATAAGTGTGGTGAGACAAGTCCCATCCTCTTGCATCTATTTTTAGATGACATTCCCAACCTGTTCTCCCACCTGCAAGGTTAAGGCAGCGGTTCTCAACCTTTTTCGGTTCGCGACCCCAAATTTGTAGCCAAAAATTTCCGCGACCCCCCTCCTTTAGCATGCCTTTGATACAAAGTGCGATAATCCGGCTTAGTTTGGAAGCAGTATTGTCTCAAAGTTGATCAAAACGGTCACAAATGTTTGAAAAATCGTGTTTTGATCAACTTTGCGGCAATATTACTGCTCCCAAACTAAGGCAGATAATCGCTTTCCGTAACAAAGGCATGCAAAAGGAAGGTCCAAAGACCAATTGCCCGTTGAGGGAGGACGAAATACCGCCTCGGATCAGACGCAGTAGATGCTTACACTGTTAAAAAATGGTTGTACAGAAACAATCAGATGAGTGAAAATTTAGTCGTTCCAAAACATAGAATTTCATCATGAACCAACCCGGAACAAATGTCGTTGAGTCTAGTAAGCGACATTTTGTCGTTGAAGACCAAATTCTTGTTATCACTCTTTACGATACAATTTGTGTGGAAACAACATCTTTTGCAATTATCTGCTCAATTAAAGCATATTATGAATAATCATCTCTTTTGTTCTTCTAAGTCATAGGGAAATTACTATTGTAAAAAAAAACTATGCAAAATAAATTTAGCGACAAAAGTACTCTATGTTTATTGTCGCAGACATTACAAAATTCCTTTTGGACTTTCAATACTTGTCGTTGATGTGTTATTGTTGGTGCGTTATTACAATTTAGTCGTTGTGAAATTATCCCTTAGTTCCAATACGACTACGGTTTGACTAGAGAGCCTGGATTATGAGAGAGTCGTCAACCGTTCTCGACGCTCATTGGCTGAGCTCCGATGGAGCCAGAGCAGCGGATAAAATGCTGCCTGAGGTGCGCATAACCGACCCGACGCGATGTAGTGGCGATCGGAACAGCCAAAAGTCAAGCCTTGGCAGTCATGGTAAAGCAATGCATTCAAAAAGCGCTGCACATCATTGCTCGATAATTGCGACCTAACCTTACCAGTGTGCATGCACAGGCTGCAGCATGAGAGAATGGCCTGCAGCTCCGGCTCCATCGGAACTCAGCCAATCAGCGTTGGCCCCCCACCACCTCGGTTGACGACTCTCTCCCACCCCAGGCTCTCTAGGTTTAACAAGCCATTCGTTCCACAACAAATCTTGTCGCTAAAAAGTTAGCGATAAATGTGTCGCTAAGTTGCGACAAAATTTTTATCAGTGTAAAGTCGGCCCAAAACACGATTTTTCACAGACATTTGTGACCGTTTTGATCAACTTTGCGGCATTTAAGCAGTCACTGCGTCTGATTCGATGCGGTATTTCGTCCTCCCTCGACGGGCCATTGGTATTTGGACCTTCCTTTAGCATGCCTTTGTTACGGAGTGCGATTAACTGCCTTAGTTTGGGAGCAGTATTGCCGCAAAGTTGTTCCCGCCATTGCACGGCGTGTTGGCTAACCGGGAAACCACCGCGACCCAGGCGACCCCAGCCACCTCGCCGCGACCCCTCGAAATTTTTTCGCGACCCCCACTCCAAATCCAGTGGCAAGTTTCCTCGCCACTGGAGTGGCGTCTTTTCCAAAGCGCCAAAATTTGGCGTTCCCATCCCTGGTTTCCGGATTCCACGCCAAATTTTGGCGTTCCACAGAGAGCGCCAAAATTTGGCGTTCCATTCCCCAGAGCACCACAGACCAGAACGCCAAAATTTGGCGCTGCAAAAGAAATGGAATAATTTGGCTTGGAAAGCAATACCCGTTCACAGAAAAATAAATGTGCATGCAATAGTTTTCAGTGCTTAGGATCCCAAGTTCAAATCACAGCAATTATACTATGAAAAGTAGAACTGGACCAGTAAAATACAAGACCTGCATCTGTATTTTCAGGTTACGTGTCAATGCCGCTGACCAACTATTGAATCACTTTGGTTTGGCCAGCGATTCCTGAGACACTGGGAAAATGGTACTCACATCAACACAAAACGCTGGATATCACTGAGTCACTCTCTCTTGATAAGGGGTTGACACAGCAAAGGGTCTCAGTCCATTCTCAAACCAGGAAGACTTGAGCTAGCCTCAGAGCCCTAGCCTGGCCCTGCCGCGCCACGCCGCTCCCTCTTCAAAATCTTCCACAGAACAACACTTGAATAGTTTTGAAATGGCCCGAGAGCACTGGGCGAACATTGTCTTACGTTACGTTATGAAAGCAGTGTTAGTTAACTGTTAAGTTAAGGATCCCTTTAGTTGGTCAGCGGCATTGACACGTAACCTGAAAATACAGATGCAGGTCTTGTATTTTACTGGCTTTGGAAAAGACGCCGCTCCAGTGGCGAGGAAACTTGCCACTGGATTTGGAGTGGGGTCGCGACTCCACTGCAATTGCAAAGGCGATACTAAAGTACATTTTTTGGCGTTACAATTGAGTATCGCCAATAAACGGCCTTACGGAAAAGTATTGCCTTCAGAACGATGATACACAGAAGTATCGCCAAAATTTGGCGATACTTTTGGGTATTGCCAAAACCACGGCATTATACAAAGGCCTTGTCCCCTTGATTTGTTCGACGTTTATTGCCAAATCGTGGCAGTACTCCAAAGTATCGCCAAATTTTGGCAATACTTTTGTGTATCGCCGTTTTGAAGGCAATACTTTTCCTTAAGGCCTTTTATGGGCGATACTCAATTGTATCGCCAAATAGGTACTAAGAGTATTGCCGTTGGATGTACAGTGCCCAGGGTTGGGAACCGCTGGGTTAAGGCCTTGCAAAAGTGCGCGGATTCAACTTGACTTGTACCCTTCTTCCGCTTCATGGATCCATTTGCTTTATAACTACGAAGAAAATAAAGGCTTTGTAGAATTGCTTCGTATTATGAAGGAATGCTTCGTACAGTATTACAAAGGATTTTGCTAATACGAAGCATTTCTTCGTAGATTTTACAATGCATTCATTTTCTTCGTATTACGAAGCGATTCTTCGAAGAGTTTTTACTGTGGGAACAGCAGGGATCCTTAACTTAACAGTTAACTAACACTGCTTTCATAACGTAACGTAAGACAATGTTCGCTACAGGTTAAGGGCACGGACTTTTGGATGTACTTCCAAAAGTATCTCTACACAAATTCGAAACACAAAAAAAAAACTTAACCTTTTTGAAATGTCAGAAGTTAAGGGTAATAACTTTAGGTCTTACTTTAACGTTATGATGCCCTTATGAGGAAAGTTAAGGATCCCTGGGGAACAGAAACTGGAATGGGGTTACCGTCTCGCTGGCCAACGTAACCTCTCTGCGTCTCCGGGCGCCTTTGTTATTTTGGATATTATTTACCTATTTGGATGCATGTGCTTACTTCTTCTTGCGTTGATAAATCTTCAAAGGAATTTTTTTCCTTACGCGGTACATCTACACTCTTTATCTCCCAAAATAAAACACCTCAAAGTCGCGAGGTGGAGCGAATCGCAATTGACGCTTACGGCGCAGTGTTGTCCGGATTCCGTGGCGAGTGCACGGATTCGGTCGCCTGTGTGCAAAATGAGTTTGCCGTTGGCGGTACAGATGCATAACCGCCACGGATCCATTTATCTGTCAATTTTTGCGATTCGGGGCTCTCAGACCACCACAAATTCTGTCATTTCTATTTACTGTGCGCCGTGGGTCGGTGGCCACCACGCGAAGTTTCTGCACAGAAAAAACTCTACGAAGAATGGCTTCGTAATTCGAAGAAAATGAAGGCTTTGTAAAATCTACGAAGAAATGCCTCGTACTATGAAGCAAAATCCTTTGTAATACGAAGCATTTCTTCATAATACGAAGCAATTCTTCAACGTCTTCATTTTCTTCGTAGTTGTGAAGCAAAAGATTCGTAGGCTTTTAAGAGTGTGCAACGAACGCATTCCAATCAACGTTTGCCGAAGTGATCGCTTTGCGCTTACGACCATGTCTTTCAGGTGCTTCTCAACAATGCGTTAAGGCATTTCCCTGTGCGTTCCAATCCTTAACGTGCTTGACTTCTCTTGTCCCAAAACGATGTGCTCTTGCGCGTCTTGAGGCCTGTAACTGTTTGCGCTTCCCTGGGACAGTGATTGGGACGGCCAAGTAACGCGGTGTTGCTTGCAGGCGCCGTGGAGGGCGAGGACCTGGAGGCCCCCGAGTCTGGAGGGCGGCACTGCGGAGCGGACGGCGACTCTGGAGGCGAAGGTGAGTGAAGTCTTCGGGGACGAGTCAGGAATGCCGCGGCTTGCGACGTAAATTCATCTGAAAGAAACAGATTGCGACCATTTTCACCTGGGAGTGCCGGACAAGAACCTTTTCGTGATTGACTTCAAATAAATTGATCCTGCCGTGTGTCCGTCTGTCTTTCTTTCCGGCATTGGCACCTCGCTCTGTCTTACGTTAGACCGTTCTGCTTCTCACTCGGCGTTGCAGGCCCCGTCCCGGCGGAGACCCCGCAGCTGGTCATCAGCGGCACCTTCTCGCTGGCTGGCCCGGCCGGCGGTGCGGGGCAGGTGGAGCAGGCCTCGCGGCGGCAGCGAGGCGGGAAGGCGCGGCTCGCGTCCAAGTGCGGGGAGTGCGGCAAGAGTTTCCGGGCCGAGGCGGACCTGCGGAAGCACCTGGCGGGGCACTCCAAGGCGGGGCGGCACGCGTGCGGAGTGTGCGGCAAGCAGTGGACTTGGGCTGCGAATCTGGAGAGGCACGCAAGGATCCACACCGGGGAGAGGCCGTACCAGTGTGACGAGTGTGGGAGGAAGTTTAACCGAGAAGGCAATCTGACTGTGCACAAGAGGATTCATACCGGGGAGAAGCCATACGAGTGTGAAGAGTGTGGGAAAAAGTTTTCCCGGGACAGGGATCTCACTGCGCACAAGAGGGTCCACACTGGGGAGAAACCTTACAAGTGTGCAGTCTGTGGAAAGAAGTTCGCTCAGAGGCAGACTCTTCATTATCACAAAAAAACACAGAATCACTAGTGGAAGGAAAGTCGCAAGATTTCTGGAGTTGCAGGGAGGTAGACGCGTGGCAAGAAACATGCATCACCGACGACCCTTGAAACTGTCTGCGTTGGGGATTCACGCTGGCACCATGCTTTTTTTCTGGAAATTAATTTTATTGTTCGTAACAAAGATTCCGTTTCACACCCGACACAATCGCCTGGAATGGATTCCTGTACCGGCCATAAAGCTGCCTTCGAACAAAAATATGGACATTGGTTATTGTTTGTTCTAATGTCTTACGGGCGCAAGCATTCACTTTTGTGTTAATTGTAAATAAGTGATTAAAATGTTGAATCTTATTGGATAAATGTGCTTGCTCTGTCTTTGTTGCGTCTTTTCGATCCCCACTCCTTCAAATCACAATTTTTATTTCCTTAATGCTGAGCAGGACCTCAATTTTTGCTTATTCTCCGACTCACGCCTTTTCCTGTCACAGCCCCGGCATTATCTGCGTGAGATGCCCTGTTTCCGAGCTTTCGTCTGGCTGCACCCTGTGTGCAACCAACTTCGACGTATCTTCGAGTACATCTAGTCTGCAGTACTCGGAATCTCTCTCTGCCTTTTCGATGATGCTATTGTTTTCTCGTTACTGCTTTCGTTTTCATGTCTTTTTCTGATTTTTCTCTGTCTACTGTATTTTGTTGCAGGACTGGGGCTCTGAGAGGAGAGACTAAACGCTGGCTTCCTTCGACTTTTTTTTTATCTGTCTTTTGCGAGCATGCACTGCCTGGTGTTTACGGTGCAGAGCTGTCTTGAGTGGCTCTGATGACAAAACGTTATTAATGGCCACGTGATTTGGTCTGCTTTTCATGGCGCTTTTCTATTGGGGGAAATTTTTAATGTCTGCTTCTCGGGTAGTTTATGGGGCAGGTTTTTTGCATGGCTTCTTGTGTTAGTTTGCACCACGAATCAAACTGTCTTCTTCATACACACTTTCAAATGCATGCTTCCTAGTCCACACCGTACACGCATACTCGGCAAAGTACACACTTACAAATGCATGCTTGGCAAGTACGTACTTACAAATGCCTACGCCTAACATCAAGTTACACGGCACCAAGCCTGCGTTTGTAAAGTGTGTACTTGGCCAAGTAGCGTTTGTAGTTGTCTACTTCCAAGCATGTCAGTGTGTACTACCACTTGCAAAAGAAAGCGACCTCCCGGCCGGGCCCGGCACTACCCCACGTCCAGGCGGCTATGGGATCTCCAGCAGCTACCTGAGTGCGGGGTAGCGACGAGCCCGGCCGGGAGGTCGCTTTCTTTTGCAAGTGGTAGTACTAAGAGGACAGCCCGGTTTGTTGCATAGTCCTGTCCTTGTCCATGTCCGCGGCTTCCTGCGGCCCAGCCCGCCGCGAGGACTGGGAGACTCGCCCGGCGTTGGCCGCACGTTTTGGCTGGCTGGTTTCTGAAGTCCGCCTTGCTTGCAGGTTCCGTGAAGGCGGAGGACCTGGAGGCGCCTGGAGGACGCGACTGCGGAGCGGACGAGGACGCCGGCCCTGGGGACCAAGGTGGGTGGAGTGGCAGGCATGCGCTAGCTAGAGCGTGCTTGCAGGCGTGCTCTAGTTAGAGCATACAATGTCCGCTCTTCAATTTGTAGAGCAAGCCCCGTATTACGCGTAGCAGTCTTGAGGGTTGTTAAGGTTAATCAATAAATTGCGCACATTTTTTCAAACACATTTTGTCACAATGAACTGAAATTTCTACATTGGGTCTTTTTGTTGCAATCTATTTAGAAAACTTCCAATGTTTTAGGAACATTTTTAGTTCCATGAATAATTTGATACTAATGGGCCTAGAAGGACGAGAAGTCAAAAATAACGGCGTCAATTTTGATTTCTCGTCCTACACGATAAAACCGGTACCTGCTTTTCCCAGCAGCCCCATGGCGAAGACGTAGGCGATTTCCAGGGGGTTCCTGGGAAAACCAGGAACCGTTTTTACCGTGTACTAAAGGCAATAAATATCGTCAAAAATTCCATCGAAATGAAAAGTTTCCTACACTGAAAAAAAAAGTGTAGTTAAATTCACCACACGGATCCTGGTTAAACGAGCATTAGTTGATATGACTAGAATTCTAGTCATTTTCACTCGATTTTTAGTTGCATCTACCAGTATGGGTGTGGTAACATTTACCAGCCATCTAGTTAAAAATTCTGGTAGATTTTACTAAACTGTTTTGTAATTGACACCACACTTAAAATCCAGTTAAATTTGATAATTTTGTAACGTACTGCATCCACACAGTCCCCAGCAGCCGTCAAAGTTCCGCTATAGAAGATTTGAACTTTCCTGATTCTATTCCAACCAAGAGACTAAAAGTAATATTTAAAATGAATTTGAACAATTTTTTTAAATATAAATGTGCGAAATTCACGTTAACAACCCTGGTCGTGCACGTTATACCGTTTTAGGGCCAAACGTGACATCATTGTGACATGCCACGACTCACATTGGCACCGTCACACAGCAGTGCTGTGCTGAGTCGTCTGTGCACGATCCCCGGAAGTTCACATCGTCCAACCAAGTTTGGGTCTTTTTTCGACCACTTTGTTCCCCATGCCCATCAAGGCCCAAACCATCGAAACAAACCATTTTGGGTGGTCGTGAGCCTCTGCCAGAAATAGGGTTTTGGTCAGATCTCGCCCCCGGGGGTTTTCTGCTGTTCGTACTGATGTAAGAACCCAGAGACCAAGTTTAGTTCAAATGAGCCGTTGCTCAGTGATTCTTGTCGCGAGTCTCTCCCAGTGGATTGGAAAGGTTAACGCGGTGTTGCTTGCAGGCGCCGTGGAGGGCGAGGACTTGGAGGCCCCCGTGTCTGAAGGGCCGCACTGCGGAGCGGACGGCGACTCTGGAGGCGAAGGTGAGTGGAGTCTTCGGGGGTGAGTCGGAAATGCCGCGAACGGCGACGTTTATTTAACTGAAATAAACGGATTGTGACCATTTTCACCCGAGAGTGCCAGACAAGCCCCTTTCCTGATTGAGTTGAAATAAACTGTTCCTGCCGTGTCTGGTTGCCTTTCTCTTCAGCATTGGCACCTCGGTCTGTCCTACGTTAGACAGTCCTGCTTCCCACTCGGTGTTGCAGGCCCCGTCCCGGCGGAGACCCCGCAGCTGGTCATCAGCGGCACCTTCTCGCTGGCTGGCCCGGCCGGCGGTGCGGGGCAGGTGGAGCAGGCCTCGCGGCGGCAGCGAGGCGGGAAGGCGCGGCTCGCGTACAAGTGCGGGGAGTGCGGCAAGAGTTTCCGGGCCGAGGCGGACCTGCGGAAGCACCTGGCGGGGCACTCCAAGGCGGGGCGGCACGCGTGCGGAGTGTGCGGCAAGCAGTGGACTTAGGCTGCAAATCTCAAGAAACACTTACGGATCCACACCGGGGACAAGCCGTACCAGTGTGACGAGTGTGGGAAGAAGTTTAGTCAGGAAAGTACTCTTACGAGGCACACGAGGATTCATTCTGGGGAGCAGCCGCACCAGTGTGACGAGTGTGGGAAGAGGTTCATTCTTAGCCAACACCTCACTCTGCACAAAAGGATCCATACTGGAGAGAAGCCGTACCAGTGTGACGAGTGTGGGAAGAAGTTTAGTGATCAGTCAAACCTCACTGTGCACAAGAGGATTCATACTGGGGAAAAGCCGTACCAGTGTGGCGAGTGCGGGAAGAAGTTCTCCGTTAAGCATGTACTAATCGCACACAAGCGCACTCACACTGGGGAGAAGCCGTACCAGTGTGACGAGTGCGGGAAGAAATTTAATCAGGAAGGCCATCTTATTGTGCACAAGAGAATTCATTCTGGAGAGAAGCCGTACAAGTGTGCAGTTTGTGGAGAAAAGTTCGCCCAAAGGCAGGCACTCAATACCCACAAGAAAAAAAAGAATCACTAGTGGATGGAAAGTCGAAAGGATTCTGGCGTTGCAGGAAGAGAGGAACGTGGCAAGAAACATGCATCACCGACGATCCCTCGCATTGTCTTCGTTTCAGGATTTACGGCGACAACCTGCATTTGTCTGGGAAATAATTTGTTTCATCACATGAAAGATTCGGTTGTATACTTTTCAAGATGCCTGTCACAATCGCCTGGAATTGTTTCCAGTACCATGAAGGTGCTTTACAACATTAACATTGATATTGGATTTTGGTTGTTCAAAATGTCTTACACGCGCATGCATTAAGGGGGCTCATACATGTTAAACACACTTTGTAAAAATTTTCTTTTGATGTAGACGGATCAAGATTTTACAATTTCTGTGTTAAAACCCTTTTAGATAATTGAGTAAGCTTCATTTTGGCTTAAAGGAAAGTGACTTTGGACATTTTTTGGAGATTTAGTCGAAACGTTTAAAATTTTGGTTCTCGTAAGATTTTGTTCGCATACTTGCTCAGATCTGTGGGGAAAAAATCAGGGAGACTCATCCCTAGTAGTGTCATAGAATTGACTACAATGGGCTGTATATCTACAACAGTTTTCAAGAAAAAAAATAAAAACAATTTTTTAACAATTTTTTTAACAAATTTTTTAACAAAAAATTGTTTTTATTTTTTTTCTTGAAAACTATTGCAGATATAAAGCCCATTGTAGTCAATTCTATGACACTACTAGGGATGAGTCTCCCTGATTTTTTCCCCACAGATCTGAGCAAGTATGCGAACAAAATCTTACGAGAACCAAAATTTTAAACGTTTCGACTAAATCTCCAAAAAATGTCCAAAGTCACTTTCCTTTAAGCCAAAATGAAGCTTACTCAATTATCTAAAAGGGTTTTAACACAGAAATTGTAAAATCTTAATCCATCTACATCAAAAAAAATTTTTTTACAAAGTGTGTTTAACATGTATGAGCCCCCTTAAAGCGATTAAAAGGTTGACTCTTTTTGGGAAATGTACTTGCTCTGTCTTTGTTGCTTCTTCTCGATCCCCACTCCCTCTAATCACACACTGCTAGAAATTTTTGTTAATTTACGACATATTTTAGCACGAAACATTTCGTAAAATATTCTTTAAAAAAGGTGTCTTGAAATTTGGAGATTATTCCTTACTTTGACACTATAAATCTTGTATTAGCCTCAAAACGATATTTGTGATATTTTTAGCAAACATTTTGTAGACAAATGAAACAGTTGGGAAATTGACAAAATACGTCGTAGAGATTGCCAAAGCCAACTGGTCATCGAGCTTCAAATGCCCTTGCAGAGCTGTGGCAGTTAGGCTGCCGGCGGGCCAGAAAGTCCTGGTTTAGAGTTTCCGACGAACATTTTTTCTCCGCACTATTTGTTGCATGCTAGGGCGCATGTTACTTGCAATTATCACAAATATAACGGAATGTTTTATGGATTTACAAAGTATCTTGAAAATTGATGTTTACGATGAATTTTTGGACTATACGGCATATTTCATCAACTACGATTTACAAAGCTCTCGTTTATAAAAATTTCCAGTGATTTTTTTGTAAATTTACGAAAAATTTTCGAACAGTGCAACTTTTATTCCCACAAAGCCCAGCAGGGCATCAAATTTTTGCTTTACCTTTCTCCGTCTCATGTTTTTTCCTGTTGCAGCCCCGTCGTTTTTCGGCGTGAGATGCCCTGTTTGTGAAAGTTTGTCTTGCTGGACTCGGCGTGCAACAAACTTCTCGGCATATCCTCGAGTGCACCTAGTCGCTGCTTTACTACTCTTTTTGCCGTTTCGATGATTCAATTGTTTTCTTGTTATTGCTTTCGTTTTCTTGTCTTTTTTTCTGTCTGACAACTGCATTTTGTTGCAGGACTCGAGTTCTGAGAGAAGAGGATGAACGCTAGCCTCCTTGGGCACTTCTTTCTTCGAGCATCCTTTGAAACAGTGCACTAAAATTTGGGTCGTCACTTAAGGACAATTTCAAGGCTAATTTTTCTTACAACAATGTCATCAAATCAAATTGATGACGCTGTTGTCACGCCCATGCAATAAGTATAGGAGCTTTGATGAAAATGTCATCAATTTGTGATGAGATTGTCATCATTTCAAAGTGATGAAAATATCATCTACGTTTTTGTCATAAAGTGACCACAAATTATAAGCGTGCAGAGCGGTCTGTTGTGCCTGTGATGACTGAACGTTATCAATGGTCATGTAATGAGGTCTGCTCTTCATAGTGCTTTTCTCTCGGGGCCAATTGTCAATGTCCGCTTCTTGGGTAGTTTTATTGGGCGGGTGTTTTGCATTGCTTTTTGTGTAGTTTGCACCACAATCCTAACTGTCTACTAAGTCTTATAAATGTCTATATAAATGTCTTAAAAATGTCTTTCAAATGCATGCTTGGCTAAGTACACGCTTACAAATGCATGCCTGGCAAGTGCACGCATATAAATGCCGACGCTCATCATGGACTTATACGGCGCCGAGCATGCGTTTGAGTCCGCTTGGCCAAGTAGCGTTTGTACCTGTCTACTTCCAAGCATGTAAGTGTATTCCAAGAAGACAGCCCGGTTTGTTGTATGGTCGTGTCCGTGTCCACGGCTGCCTGCGGCCCAGCCCGCCGCGAGGGCTGTGAGACTCGCCCGGCGTTGGCCGCACGTTTTGGCTGGCTGGTTTCTGAAGTCTGCCTTGCTTGCAGGTTCCGTGAAGGCGGAGGACCTGGAGGCGCCTGGAGGACGCGACTGCGGAGCGGACGAGGACGCCGGCCCTGGGGACCAAGGTGGGTGGAGTGGCGACGCGTGGACCGCCGCGGCGGCCGGGACGCTGGCACACTGTCTTGCACGCCGACTTGTACCCTGTCGATTCAGCGCACCAATCTCTGCACCCATTTGCCTTTTCAGTTTGAATTATGTTGCGCTCTTTTCTTCTCGGCGCGTTCGTCGCTCAAACGGCTAATTTTGCTGCAACTCGTTCAAAGTTCTTGCCCGGCCGAGGGGCCGTGGCTGTTGCAACAGTCACCACGCTCAACTCGTGGCTGTTTTCTCCCTTCCATTTTATAGATTTTCCTCTATTTCTGAGTTTGATCTTCGGTTGATCATTTACTTGTAGCAAGAGGCGTGTAGCACGGAAAGTCAAATCCGACGCGTCCGAAGAACAATCCTGAGTAGATCTAAGACAATCCTAACTGTATGAGCAGATCCAGGACAATCTTAACTCTTTGTGTCAACTCAGAACTATCTTAACTGCACAAGACTTAAAAAACAAACTGCCTTTTCTTTAAGTCCGTGAGGCCACACTTACTTTATAAAATTACTCGTATAGGGGCTTGTTACAAAATTTCATCCTTATATAAATGCGTGGACGTTGTATTTTAGAGGTATCGAGATTCACTGATTTGAAGTGAACATAGTTTATTAACACTTGTAGGTTCCTCTGCAGTTAGGATAGTTCTTAATCTGCACTTAAAGGATTGTCCTGGATCTGCTGTGGCAGGATCGTCTTGGACCTGCTCTGACAGTTTGGATCATTCCGTTAGGACGCGTCGAATCGTGTCACTGTTTTGCTTCGCCCACACTGAATAAAAGCTATTAACGGCCCCCCTTCCGCCACCTCACTGGGACTAAAGAAGTTTGGTCAATGTCTAATTTTAGGCGAGGTATACTTTGTCACCTAAGTTTGGGTGATGATCATTTTTTTCACTCAATTTGGGTCAAGGGAGGTTTTCTCACTCAGTTTTGTGTGATACAACGGTTTCCACCCATATTTGGACAATAAACAATACCTCACCCAAAATTTTACTCTTGATTATGACTTTTTCATTCTCAATGCTCTTGTTCTTCCACGTCTTACGCTTCGCTTGATCGCCTTGTGTCGCTCTCGTCCAGGTGATTGCCCCGGCCTAGAGGAGTCCTCGCAGCTTGACCTCACCAGCACCTTCTCCGTGGCCGATGCGGGCGACGATGCAGGGCCAGCAAAGGAGGAGTCCAAGGGGGAGCTTCAGCAGGAGCTTCAGCAGAAGCTTCATCAGGAGCTACAGCAGGAGCTTCAGCAGGAGTCGTCCAAGCAGGATCCTCGGCAGAATCCTCAGCAGGGGCCTCAGCAGGAGCTTCAGCAGGAGCTTCATCAGGAGCTTCAGCAGAAGCTTCAGCAGGAGCTTCAACTGCAGCTTCAGCAAGCAGCTCAACAGGTGCTTCAGCGGGAGCTTCAGCAAGAACCTCAGCGGGAGCTTCAGCAAGAACCTCAGCAGGAGCTTCAACAGGAGCCTCAGCAGGAACTTCAGCAGAGGCCACAGCACGAGCTGCACCAGCAGGAGCTCCACCAGGAATCTCAGCAAGCCTTACGACCTCGGCGAGCCGTGAAGGCGGGGCCCGCTTTCAAGTGCGGGGAGTGTGGCAAGCGCTTCCAAGCCAAGGCTAACCTGCGCAGTCACCTGGTGGGGCACTGCAACAAGTCAAAGCGTCACGCCTGCAAAGTGTGCCAGAAGACATTTTCTTCAGCTGCTCTTCTGGAGAAACACAAAGGGACACACACTGGGGATGAGCTTCTGGAGTGCGACGTTTGTGGCAACAAGTTCGCTCGCATGGAAAGTCTCCACGAGCATGCGAGCCTCCACACCGGGCGCCAGCCCTTCGAGTGCCACTTGTGTGGGAAACTCTTTTATTGGATGCCAAGTTTAAATCGGCACAAACTCATCCATACTGGGGGTCGGAGCCTGACGAGAATGAAGCGTGTCCAAAAACGGTCTGTCAAGTGACTTTTCCTGTCACTGTTTCGTTAATTCCGAGTTTTAGTATTTTTCAGGCAAACTGTGATTGTTAATTTTTGTTTTTATTTTTTTGTGGGGGGGGGGCGTCTGTGTTTAGTGCTTTAATCTAAAAATCTTAGTGTTTTTTGGAGGGAAACATTGGACACATCTTTGTTAACATGGGGTATTACATAGTACGGGGGAATGTAGTGACCAATACCTTGCCCCATTTTCAGTTGCGTAAAAGAAAGCTCTTAATTGCATGATCACTTTTCGATACATAATGCAAACAATTATTGACAAGAGGATAAGTCGTGATAGAAACACATAAGATTTTCAATAGAATTGCTCTAGTATTAATTTGACTAACGTGTGTGAAGGTCACCTCATAATTAACGGTTTAAACAATTCTCATTTGTTAAATTTTATGCTGTGACTTGGTCCACTTTAATTTAGTTTTGGCACCAGCAGTTAAGAAGCCATTAAAATTCGAAGACACTCAAATCAAAGTCCAATCAACAACAAGCGGTCTTTTTCCTTTTATTTTTGTAATGTTTCATTTAGTTGCTTGTAATTAACTATTTGTTGTCGAATGTCGAATAGTCTAATGTCAACAATTACACAGTAATTCGTCTTTTTAAACTGTAAGTGCAAGGGCAATAAACATCCCATCCAAGAGGTGTTGTCTCATTTTCGCTTACTTCGTCAGTATGGCCTTCCCACAAGACTCATTCCTTCTTACTTGTTTTTTCGTATCATCAGCTAACCCAAGTTCGCATTAAGTCTCCAGGTAATTAGCTAACAAGCATATTCAAACTTGATCATTATGAGCAAAATCAACTAAGACGGACCACTTCTTCCGGTGACCCTCTCCGATTCGCCTTATTTTTGGTAGGCTTAATAACTAACTAAAGGAGACTCTAAAGCCAAAATATTAGGTCCGGCAAAAATTTATTGCCCGAGATATGGCCAACTTTAGTTTAACTTTTGGAGAAAAACACAAATTTGGGTATTTTGGACTAATTTTACACTTTTCACAGTAGAGGGCTAAAATTTGGTCACTTTATGTACAATTGGCCAAGGAACAAGAATATGACCTCAGATTTGACCTCCGACGAATACCTTAAGAGTAAACCCCCCAAAACACCCTAAAAACACATAAAAAAACAGTTTTTTCTTGGGGTTTCTGGGAAAAATATGTGGACAAAATTTTTTGATGATCTTATCTTGTAGAAAATGACGCGATGGATCGAATGAGACCACGCGCAGATTTTTATGTCAAACCGTTTCGGAGATATAGCGGTTCAAAGTATGAAAATTTTGCCATTAATTTTTTAAAAAATGTAGGTTTGGAGCATTGTTTGACGGTTTTTGCCTCCTTGGTGAGTGTGGGTGTTCCTATCTTGTGGAAAAAGACGCGCTGAATCGAATGAGACTACGCACAGAGTTGTATCTCGAACCGTTTACGAGATATAGTGGTTTGAAGTATGGGCACGGGAGAGCTCCTGAAACACCCGACAAGGCAGGCCCGCCAAACACGTCTGTTTGGCGGGCGGACTACAGTGCCCATACTTTGAACCGCTATATCTCCTAAACGGTTTGAGATACAGGTCTGTGCGTGGTCTCATTCGATTCAGCGCGTCTTTTACCACAAGATAAGAACACCCACACACACCAAGGAGGCAAAAACCGTCAAACAATGCTCCAAACCTATATTTTTTTAAAAATTAATGGCACAATTTTTATACTTTGAACCGCCATATCTCTTAAACGGTTTGGCATAAAAATCTGCGCGTGGTCTCATTCGATTCATCGCGCCATTTTCTACAAGATAAGATCATCAAAAAATTTTGTCCACATATTTTTCCCAGAAACCCCAAGAAAAAACTGTTTTTTTATGTGTTTTTAGGGTGTTTTGGGTGGTTTACTCTTCCGGTATTCGTCAGAGGTCAAATCTGAGGTCATATTCTTGTTCCTTGGCCAATTTAACATAAAGTGACCAAATTTTAGCCCTCTACTGTGAAAAGTGTAAAATTAGTCCAAAATACCCAAATTCGTGTTTTTTCTCCAAAAGTTAAACTGAAGTTGGCCATATCTCGGGCAATAAATTTTTGCCGGACCTAATATTTTGGCTTTAGACTCTCCTTAAGTTAATTATTAAGCCTACAAAAAGTCAGGCAAATCGGAGAGGGTCACCGGAAGAAGTGGTCCGTCTTAGTTGATTTTGCTCTATCAGAGATGCTGAGGCGGTTTTCTCGTCTCTGCACCGTCATATCGCCTTTTTAAACCCCCTTTTCAACCCTAAATTACTTTTTCGAAAGAAATCTGTATTGAATACTACTGATTCTAAATCATTTACGTTGTCATCAACAACCATGATTAATGGCATCATCAAAAACTATCGAATTTTACTCCACATATTTTTACTGCGCGTGTTCTCGACTTCGTAGCAATCTGCACTATTCTGAAAGATCATTAAGGATCAGTCTCGTCTTGGCACCCATCCTTGGGCTGTCTTAACCCCCTTTGAAAATCTTTTAGCTCTTTCACTGTTCGGGATTATTTTGTGAAATTACGATTAATTGTCTGTTAAATCTGTACCACGAACTGCTCGTAAATTTAAAAAACGATCTGATCATCCATCTTTTTATCGTCAATTTACAAAACTATTCTTAAACTTACAAACTTAATCCTCAAATTTTGGTCGTTTCAGACAATTTTTCTTCCTGTATAGTAAGGAAACAACGGGCGAAAACGCATTTTTTCAGACTTGGTTTTACAATCATGCTTGTAAATTAACGATTTCACCTGTAAATTTAAGAAACAGTTTGTAAAATGATGAACAATTTGTCAATTTACAATTTACTTTGTAAAAAAACATGCAGTTCGTGGTACAGATTTAACAGGCAACTATTCATAAAAATAAAGCTCGATTTGTAAGAAAACAAGTTTACGCGTAATAAAACGAGAATAGTCGTAAGATAATGATTTTATCAGTAAAACTACGATCTTTCGTCAGTAACATTAAGATTTCATCGTAAAATTTCGAATTTATTCCTAAATTTATGAGTAAAGTTTGTCGAAAATATGACAATTGCTCATTTCATGAATCTTGTTGTTATTTTACGAATTATTATTTGTAAAATTACAACACTAATTGTTGGGATTACTGTTGTAAAATAACGACTTCTCTTAACAGTGTTTGTGATTTTTTTAAAGTTATGTGGAGTGTGACGAACCACTAGACTAGACTGGACAGATGGATCTGAATCCGGGCCACGGGCATTTAGAATTGTGTTGAATCGACTCGGAATCACCCTGTTATTCGCAGAATGAGGCTAGAGCTCCGTTCACAGGTTTTATTATTTCATTATGTAAAAAAAAATTATAAAAAAGGCATTAGGCCCACCACAGCACTGTGGCAGCGGCGATCACGGCGAAGGTGAGAGCAGACAAGGTCCTGGTCGCGCCTGAACTGAAGTCGAAATTAAATTCGAGAACAGGGACCTTTCGGTTCTCGCCCATGTACTGGAAGAACCACGAAGAATCTTTGAGCGTGCGGTTTAGGCTGCCGGTCTCGTAGTCCACGTACACCAGCCCGAACTTGCGGCTGCAAAGCAAAACAATTAGTAGAAAGCTCCTTGATCACGCGACGGATTGATTCGCTCGTTACTGTGGTAAAACTGAAGCATACAACTTCGCTTGTAAAGCTTGAAGTTGAATGCAGATAAGAAATTCTCCCATGCATTAAGATAGGCGAGAGAGCAACAATTCAGAAATTACAATGTCATTCCAGGAACGTGACATCTCGTTTAACGAATGTGACACACAAGTCACATTCGGTTAGGTGTGAATCACCCTTAAATGAGCTTATTTAAGTACATTCAGACGAATGTGGCATATTCGGTTAGGTGTGAATCAGCCTTAAATGAGCTTATTTAAGTACATTCAGACGAATGTGGCATAATGCTCAAAGGAACGGGACATCTTTTCACAATCGTCTGAACGTGAGCTCGAGTTCCTGAGATGAGAGTGTACACGGTAAAAACAGTTTCTGGTCTTCCCTGGAACTCCCTCGAAATCGCGTATGCCTTCACCGTTGGCTTTCTGGGAAAACCAGGTTCCGTTTCTACCCAGTACGCTTGGAGCCAAGCAGCAACCACGCACTAAGCTTCAAGAAAGGCACAAAAGGACGCTTCAGTCGACCAGTAGTGTACACAGTAAATGTCTTACGGTGAAAGGCTGCACCAACATAATATGGTGGAGATTTTCCATAATATCAGCGAAATTCGTCAAAATCTCTATAAGGTACAGTGAATTCTCAATTGTATGCTACGAAGTCAGCTGCACCACCATAGTATGGAACATTTTCACCATAATATGGAGAATTTTCACTGTAGAACATTTAGAGTGTATTGGTTTAGATAGATGTGACTAAAAGTCACACCGAACTCGAGTGGCACACGTTTGATCAACAACACTGAAACTAGGGAGAGAAAAAAAAAGAAGAGTCCGTTTACCTGAAACCTGCCGACCACTCGAAACTGTCCAAAAGGCTCCACACCATGTAGCCCAACACATCGACGCCGTCTTCCCTCTGGACGCGCAGCAGCTCTTGCAGATAGACCTGTAATTAAGCCATTTTATTAAGTCAATGCGCATGGAAAAAAGTACACGAAGTGCCGTTCAAAAGCACGAAGAAAACGATGGCATTGTAAAATTGTAAAATGCTCTTTGAATCAAGAAGCAAAAAACTTCGTAATATCACGCATTTTTCCGTTAATGCAAAGAGATTCACTGACAAAAATTTTGTTGTAACTTAGCGACACATTTATCGCTAATTTTTTTAGCGACAAGATTTGCTGTGGAACGAATAGCTTGTTAAACCAAACTCATACTGGAACTAAAGGATAATTTCACAACGACTAACTTGTAATAACACATTAGCAGTCTACTTTCAAATACAAGTCGTTGACCAACAACAAATGTTGTTGGTCAACGACAAGTCTTCTAAGTCAAAAAAGATTTTGTAATGTCTGGGACAAGTATTCATGGAGTACTTTTGTCGCTAAATTTATTTTGCCTAATTCTTTTTTGAATAATAGTCATGTTGCTGACTAAAGAAGACCAATAGATGATTATTAATAATATGCTTTAATTGAGCAGATAATTGCAAAAGATTTTGTTTCCACACAAATAGTATCGTTAAGGGTGATAACAAGAATTTTGTTCTTCAACGACAAATTGTCGCTTACAAGATTCAGCGACATTTCTTTCGCTTTGGTTCATGATATAATTCTTTGTTTTGGAACGACTAAATGATCCAGGAAGCGGAAGAAGGGGATAACTCAATTTTGGCCACTTTTCAGGAGAAACAAAAAACTGTTAGCAGGGAAAACTAAAACAAAACAAATGAATGTTGCAGATGTTAATAATTTCAAAAAGCATTAGAAAAATTTTGGAAAAAAATCAAAAGTGGAAGGTCACTTCGTAGAGGATTTCTGCGACTTATCACTTTCCGTTGAAATGGAAAAGAGAGTCAGCTCACCTTATATTTCCTAAACGAAGTGGAATTTGGAGACAAGTCAAGTGGAACTATAGTCTGCATAAAGTGTATGTTACTCTGGTGTATTTTTTGGACTTAGCTCTTTTTTCCAAATTGAAATTTAAAATTAAGGGGGGGTTAAGTTGAGTTGATTCTTTTTACACTAGATTCATAAAAACACAAGTTGAGTTATATCCTTTTGCCAATTTGTCAAACGGACTCATGTAGACTAAGGTTGAGTTATCTCCATTTTCCAATGAAATTTAGACTGTAAAAGGGGTTAAGTTGAGTTATACCCTTTTTCCATGTGGATTTTCTCCTAAACTGCTTGGAATACAGTCAAATAATTTGGTGTAATGATGTAAACCATTCTAAGGCACAATAATAAAATAAAAACTCAATTTGGGGATAAGTCAAGTTATTCCCTTCTTCCGCTTCCTGGATCAAATTTTCACTCATCTGATTGTTTCTATACAACCATTTTTTAACAGTGAATTCCACAATGCCTTTATTTTCTGTGTTTACGAAGAATGTGACGTCGTCAGAATGAGAATTTTGACACGTTCGTTTGAATATGACGCCACATTCGTTTGAAATTCGAAACACGTCTCAACGAATGTGACATTTTACTAAAAGGGCTGTGTCACGTTCAGATGACATAAACATGAGATAACGTTTCCTTCAGACTGTGTTCCCAAAACACTCAAAACCAAAACGAAGTTTTCTTTACACGGTCAAAGATTTCCATCGCATTACCAAACGCGGTGTTGGCTGTCCGCACAGGAAAACGCGCCCTCTGTCGTCTCCACACCACCAGTGTTAGGCAGACCACGTTTGCGCCATGTCAAGCGGTTGGAGCTTTATACGCTAGACCGGGTTTGTGATGTGGAGTGCACTGACCACATCATTTGATGCGGGCAAAGTGGCACTCAATTTATCTCATCAGTTGGTAGTGTGTAATGGATCACGTTTGGTTTTTCATTCAACACTCCGTAAAATACGGCAATCTTCGCGCTAAACTACAAAGAAAAGACACTGGGATTCCAAACGCTATGAACATAGCACGTATAGTGCAATGCCACGATAGCTATGTTGCACCTTACGTGCAATGCATCCCGAAAATGCCCTATGCAAGTGCACGGGAAGGCATTGCACTTGCACTTCATGCGCACACTGCACCTAGCGTTTGGAATCTCAGTGAAGGATTCGGAAGATAAACAATTTCGTACTACCTACGATTTGAACCAAATTCAGTGTATTATGGACAAATTGTCCGCAAGATTTTTCTCGTCTTTTTGAGGTGTCACGAAGTGGAAGCTGAACGTTGAGACTAAAAGTTTTCTCCGAGGGGTCGACAACTCCCCTTAGCCATGTAAGAAAAGTAGTACACGCACTGAAAAAGTAATGGTCGGACACATAGCCAAATTATGGCGTGACAAAAAGTCACGCCAAAAATTGGCGAGACACGAAATTCACGCCGAAAAACGGCGTGACATGTGAGTCACACCCTCACTTGGCGTGAATGACAACGCGTTTTATGAGACAAGTCACGCCAAAAAGTGGCATGACAAGAAATTCACGCCAATTTTTGGCGTGAATTTTTGAGTCACGCCGATTTTTGGCGTGACTTTTCTGTCATGCCGTTTAATGGCGTGACACTTAATTCAGGCCCCTGCAGCGGCACGAAGTCACGCCGATACATTTTCAGTGCGTAAATTACAAGTAATATAAATAATGTATGTGTAATATAGGGGTGCATGGTAATGTACAGGAAATATGCAGGTAGCCACCGCGTACGAGGTAATATAAGAGCGAGGGGCAAACAACTTCGTCGAAAGTTGTAAACCGTTATTTCAAATTCACGTCATTTCATTGTTATTTCAACGTTATTTCACGTAATTTCGCGCTATTTCACGTAATTTCGCGTTATTTCACGATATTTCGCGTCACTTCACCGTTATTTCACGTTTTTTCACAGAAAATGTACACCAAAATTCAAGTTGTCGGCCCCTCGGTTTTCTCGACTTTTGTGCAACGAGTTCCACGCTCGATCTTACACTGTGATAGGGCGCCCTCGGGCTGTCGTGCCGAGGGTCGTTGTCACCAGTGCCACCTCTCTGGTCGGCCCAGCCGTTCTCGGTGATCATGATTGGCATCTTGTAGTTTCGGTGGATCCAGAGTGGCGCCTCGCGAAGCACCTTGGGATCAGCCTGGATAGAATCCCCAGAACAAATTACGAAAGTTGTAAAAAAAAATTGCGTTGATATGAGTTTGGAAAAGGTGAGGATGGGCTACAAATGACTTCAGAGGTGATTTCTAACTACACTGCTAAAAGTAAGGCGTAAAATGGCGCTTTTGTGAAGCGCACAAGGGGTCCTTTCCTCCTATCTGCAAATGCACGGGGGATATGCCTCGACGCGTACGCTTCAAGAAGGCGACGTAAGATCTTCAAGCGTACACCATGGCAAAAGACCACGAAGAAGTCAGTTATTTTTTGCCAAAATTCTTGTAGTCAAAACCCAACATTTTCCACAGCTTCCTATCAACATCCATCCTCCGAACGACTTGGTGTTCTCCATACTACTTACAGTTTTCTCCACATACAGGAGACCAATGAGGAGCACTCAGAAGGCTTGTAACCCCTATGGAGAACACGAACAAGACGGCTACGGAAAATGTTGGGTTCTGAACGCTTACAACCTTATAAACATACATTACAAACTAATTTACTTTGTTATATGAAGAAGTAGTTCGTAAATCACGAAGTATTGCTTTTCTTTGTAAGGCCTAAAATAGTTAAAAAGGTTTTCGCAGTGTGGGTACGGATATTTGTCACAAGTTGTTTACAGAGTTTTCCGAACTTCTTGCCACGGTCTAGTTGGGTGACAGGGGCCTAGACTTACGCTTTAGTTTTACCAATGTAGTTAACATTTCTTTCTTCCCTCACCCTCATGAACTGGCCCCCGAAGTTTCCCGGGGTGCTGTCGGTGCCGACCTCCACAGAGTCGCGGTCGGTCGCCATGGTGCCGGCAGCGGGGTGCGGTTCGTAAGTGCTGTCCGCTACAATGTTGCCCATGTACGCGTTGAAGCAGAGGAAGTCGGTGGAACCTAGAAGCAAAGATGTGTTGTGTCTTTTGTCTTTTTAGAAACAATACCTGGAACCTGTGTGTGTACTCAGGATCACTTATGCTCGCTATGTGTGTACTCAGGACACACTTTTCAGTGACTCTCTTGCTGCGTTCACGACGCGACAGATCGAGTTTTAAGATTACTGTCAAGTTAAAATCCCATTTTCTGTATGATTCCTCCTCGTTGCATAGAGGACTACGACAAAATTTTGTCTCCAAAATCTCCTTGCAATGAACAAAAAATGTTTGCAAGAGCCTCAGCTCCTCGCAACTGAAACGTACAGGGCCCAGACCAATTTTCTATTCTATGCTCAGTTTGGCTTCATAAATCATAACTTAAGAGCCTAAAATTTCGTATCTGAGGTTATTCAAATCAATAATTAGGGCAGATATCACAGAATTTGGCTGTGATCATTCGCAAAAAACTGAAATGATTTAGGCCTAATTGGATGGCATTTTTCTGTTGTCCAAATCGCTGTTTCTTGCAATAATTCCGATATTCACAGCAGAAATCTACTAAGATCATTGCAGAATTTTTTGATACAAAAACATTGCTGAGGAGCAACGATTCGTGGGGATCACATTTTGAATATAGTCACACGTTTTTGAGGTAAAAGTATCGCAACTTGGATAACAGTGAGTGTGCTAAGTAGACAGTCAGGTTTGTAGTGTTACAGAAACTTCAAAAGAAGCATGGCATGCGTACCGATCAGATGTTTCCTTTCCACGGCGGTGAAGTGCGGCAGCCTGGACTCGTTGCGGCCCTCCAGGCGGCTGTAGTGGTCGACGCGCTCCCTCACGGCAGGAGGGTAGTCGCCGAAGACCACGGGGTGGTACATGAGGCCCAGCATGAACAGGTTGGTGCGCTCGGCCGCCTGGATGTCGTCGTAAGAGGTCGTGTTGGGTGTGGCCCACAGCGCCAGCGCGGCAGTGCCGACCTTGCCTTCACATCAAAGCGAACACAATTTCAGGACTGAGTAGGGTACTTTTGACTTTAGAGAAGAGCGGAGACGGAAGTTAAGAAGAGATCAAGAAGGACAAAAGCCGTACTTTTGCAACAGTACACTCATTCTCACGAGTTTTGCGTACTTACTTTTTTCTTCTCGCGTTCTTCTCAGAACTTTTTTGTAATTTATTTAAGGGGGGACCCTGGTGAAAAAATCGCCAAAATTCCAAAAAATAGTATTTTCAAAGTTAATAGATAAAAATGTGCATAGAAGGTTTCAGATTCAACAGGTTGAACACCTTTAAGCTAATTGGGTAGTTTCTTTATCATTTGGAAGGAAATAACATTGAGATCAGTTGTCGTTGGCTTCTACGCTCAACTTCACAGCTTTGCTCAGTCGACAAAAAATGTTGTCGTAGAAAGACTTCCTGCGTTCCTGGTTGACACCTACATGAGCCGTCTTGCATGGACTCTATTCATTGATGACTTGTCGACAAATTTTAGTGACGGAATCTTGATATCACCCCTACTTTTTTTTAAACACACCTAAAAGTGTGAAAAAAGGGAAAAAAATCAATTTTTTTCTAATATTAAAATTTGAAAACTCATATCTCAGGACAGAAGTTGAATTTGAAAATTCCGTCACTAAAATATCTTCAATACATCTTTAGGATAACCCAAAAAAATTTTCAAGACTTTCCGTCCCAATGAAAGACGCAGGAAGATTTTTCCCCAACGCTCCAAAAAACACTAAAAAGCCACTTTTCTCAGAGACCGTTCAACATTTTGGATTGAATTTTGTTTTGGGAACTCACCATAATGAACCTCATAATTAAGGGGGGGGTAAAGCGAAATTTCGAATTTTTTCATGTTTTTTCAGCCTTCTATTCTTAG
The DNA here is from genome assembly GCF_012932325.1 of Thrips palmi. Lineage (NCBI taxonomy): Eukaryota > Metazoa > Arthropoda > Insecta > Thysanoptera > Thripidae > Thrips > Thrips palmi. Next base: position 5,746,575 of record NW_023144625.1, on the reverse strand, counting down.
ATATTGGTCACCCTGGCATGAAAATGGACATCACCATTAGATTCTCCATGCCTTTTTACCATTTTACCATCCCCTAGTACAAAGATTTATTCCTAATAGAAAAAAGCAAAGAGGACATCATAAACGATCCAGGAAGCGGAAGAAGTGAATAACTTGACTTGCCTTTCCTTCAAATTGAGTTTATATTCTTTTATAGTACCGTAGAATGATTTACAATACTACCCCGATTATTTGACTCAATTCCGTTCAATTCCTAGCAGTTAAGGAGAAAATACACATAGAAGAAGGACATGAATCAATTTGACCCCTTTACGCTCTCAATTTTGGGGAAAATGGAAAGAGCTCAGTCTTAAAGTCATGATTCCGTTAAAAATATTGTAAATAGGAGATAACTCGAGTTTTAATGAATCTGTTGTAAAACAGAATTAGATCAACTTATTTTTTTTTTTTTTTTCATTTTAATCACTTCAGTGGAAGAAAAGAGACAAGTCCAAAAGTAACAAATACTTATTTATTCTGACTAAAGTTCCACGCGACTTGTCTCCCAATTTCACTTCGTGTAGGAAATATAAGTTGAGATGACTCTGTTTTCGATTTTAACGAAAGTGATAAGTCACAGAAATCCTGCACGGAGCGACTCGACACTTTCGATGTTTATCTCAAAATTTTTCTCATGATTCTTGAACTTGTTGTGATCTATGACATCCAATCGTTTAGTTTTAGTTTTCCCTGCTACACGTTTTTTCTTTCTCCGGAAAAATGACCAAAATACAGTTATTCACTTCGCTTCCTGGAACAAATTGAAGATAAAGTAAAATATGTGGATAAGACCCCTACATCTTCCTGTTTTGCTACTAGCTCCCAATCTGCAAAGGCCCCCAGTTGAAGAAAGGAGCTCATCACAGAATGCGCACTATTTAGATGACATTAATCTAAGTGATTTTCCAGGTTCGTGATAAAAAACATCTGACTCATAAACCTTTGAGCGCCTTAGGGGCATTTCATGCCAGTTCATTCGTTATCACAATTTTGATGCCTAGGATTTTGACGAAACTTTGTGGGTGTGTTCCCTATGCAGCAAAGAGCTTCTGCAAAAAAAAATCAACTTTTTTGGTCGTCCTAAAATTTTTTTAACACGCAGTTTGTGAAAAACCCTGAAACATTCACCAAAACTTAGTTTTGTTGCCCGAGGGTGACGCACCCACCTGGTGGATTTCCTTTTTTTTCATCACACTGAAAAAAGTCCCCAAGAGCCACTTCACAAGTGATTTTTTTCGGGAGATATAGCTAAAAAAATCGTTTTTCGTGAATACCCAAAAAATGCATCCGAGTTTCTCGATGAAAATTTTTTGGCCCGTCCCGTTTATTTTTTTGTAAAAACAAAATGACGGAGGGACGGGCATGTAGTATGATGCATGCTGTGCGTGGGTATTTGCGAAAAGCGAATTTTTCGAGCTATATGTCCCGAAACGAATAACTTAAGAAGGGGCTCTCGGAGACTTTTTTTTTCAGTATGATGAAAAGAAAGGGAATCCACCGGGTAGGTCACTTTCGGGCAACAAACAAATTTTTGAAGCTATTTGCTACATAGGGAACACAGACACAAAGTTTCGTCAAAATCCGAGACATCAAAATTGGGGTCCCGGATGAACTGCCATGGAATGATCTTAAATCAACCTGATCAATCTTGGTTTTCTTTTTCTTCAAGGTTTTTACAATGTTGGTGCGAACAGTAAAGCTGTTTTCTTTTTTGTCCCATTTTTTCGCGAATTGTCTTACCGGATAGGATTCTTATTATGGATCGCTTATCTCATCTTATGGTGTTGGATCAGCCCATCGGAACTTGCCAAAGACAAGGTACAGAACCTTACCCAAAACAGCTACTTTACAAACTGAAGTGTGTACTCAGTATGCGTCCGTCGACGCAAACTTGCAAGTACACACCTACAGATGCATACTTATATCAGTGCACATCTACAGATGCATACTCAGCTGAGTACACGTCTACAGATGCATACTTGGCTGAGTACACACCTACAAATGAATACCTAACTCACCCTAGTATGCATCCGCAGATGTGTACTCAGCTGAGAATGCATCTGTAGATGTGTACTTGTGAGTATGCGTCTCCAGACAGACGCATACTGAGTACACACTTCAGTTTGTAGAGTACTTGCAGATAATCTCATCTTCAGTGAAGGTATTACGATTTTTGGTGTGATTCCCAGAGCTGCTCATCTGCCGCTGCAAAACATCACTGTTAAAAAAAATTACTGAAAATTCATAATTTTTTGTAAGAAGTCGATTTACTTACATTCAGTCTGAATTTTCATACCAAAACTTTCATACTTCGCGGTCTGAAAGTTTCAGACGACGTTAGTCTGAATTTTCAGATCAACATGTTGTATGAAAAATGATACCAGTCGGTCTATTTTATCAGACTAAGTTGTACGAAGACATTGAACAGTCGCACTAAAAAATGCCACTCTGTAGAGTAGAGCTCAAATCGGCGAACTTTTGCCATCGGTTTGTCGTAGACGCTCAGCGGATCGTCTCGGCTCAAAAATAAGGCACACGGCAATAGACTCCTACTTGCAAAGGTAGTGAAGAGGCTAGAGGTGACTGCTGAATTGCGAGGGAGAGCGGCCTTAGCCCAACCACGCGCCGACCCGTGGCCATGCGCGAGAGTGAAATTGTATTCTTTGTTATTTAGCTTATACTGCACTTATTAACCTGAATCTTGCTTTGGTGCGCTCATGCCCTTTCAGACAATCACTTGGAATAAGTTTGTAACAAAATACTCGCGATTTCACCTTCAAGAGGCAATTTTAGCTCCACAAGATCATCCATGCGTCACTAGCGCCACCTAGCGGATAGAGCAATAAGTGTCCCTTTCGGAGCTCTGAAACATTCTCTATGCTTTTACGACACTAAACGTAAATATTACTTGAAATACAACAGTAGTATTGATAAAAGTTCTGAGAAAATCGAAAAATGTACAAAGGGGACGGGGTTTTTTCACTCCTTTTCCGATTTCACAAGTATGAATTTAGTTTTCGGACGACAATGTACAAAACTTGATAGCCATCGCTCTTAATATTCAGACTTGCTAGTCTAAATTCAAATTTCAGACAACAGGTCAAACTTTTCAGACAGTTGGTCTTAATATTCGTACCATTTTATGAATTTACGATTCAGACCACCAAGTAAGACGAAATCAGTCTGAATTTTCAAATTTTTTTCAACAGTGATGCGATCCCCAGCCTTTTCGAAGTTGCAAAGACTGGCGATGCAGGGGAATTGCAAAAAATTTTAAAACGCATGACAGAGACGGAAAAGTTGAAATTGATAAATGGGAGAAATGAACAAGGGCAGGTGAGAGTTTGCATATGGAACTTAACTTCTGGGTTCACCCATGGGGCGGCAACGGCCTCGGGAGCTCGCGAAGCCATGCTCCCCGCATTGATAGTGGGGACGAACTTGGTTCGGGATTACTGAAACTAAACCGGTATTTGAAAACGCTTTGCACAGATCGAAAGAGCATCATATGAAGCGTCTCTTACACTAGTTGCCTCTGCCGCGACTGTCACCTCAGCTCACAATAAATCGAAGTAAAAACACCTAAAAATGCATTAAACGATACATTTGAAGAAAAACCAAGAAAAACCTCGGTTGCACTATCTGTGTGAAAACATTTCCTCTCTTGTTCGGGGGAAAGCCAATGGCCCAAAGGAATTGATATATTATGCTTTTTCGATCTGTGCAAAGCGATTTACTAATAGCGAGTCGGCATAGTCTTGAAGAAGTTCAAAACCTTCGCAGTTTCGGGGAGCATGGCTTCAGACGGTCCGGAGACCGTTAATTCTCCCTGGTTCACCTCTCACTTTTATGCACCATCTTTTTTAGACACCCCTCAATATTGCTGTTCGGCGAAATAACTTTCAATGTGTCAAGCTTCTTTGCTCAGCAGGGGCAAATGTTAATTTAGCAGACAAGGAAGGGAACACACCCTACCACATTGCAGCAAAGAGAGACCATACAGATTGCTTAGAAACACTACTTAAAGTTGAGGACAGAGAACTTGACAAGAAAAGTTTTGAAGGTATGCAAAAGAAAGAGATGAAATTAAGTTGATGGCGTAGAAACCATTCACAAACATTATTTTTCTCTTAAGGTGATGCAGCTCTTCATTTGGCAGTGCGGTGCAACAGCGTTGAAAGTGCAGAGATGCTCATAAGAGCAGGAGCCAATGTTAATAAGAAAAATGACACTGCTGGATCGACCCCACTACATTTAGCTGTTCTATTTGACAACAGACAACTAGTTAACCACTTGTTGATACAGGTCCGTTTCATTGTATTGTATTTAAGGGGGCAATACACAGAAAATGGCCAACAATTGACTTGCGATTGATTCCATACGCGTAGTTCTACGTTGTTAAAACTTTTCACGTGTTACGACCTTACAAAAAGAAGCCTTTTGAGCCCAGAACGGCGTCGGTCGGACGTCAGGGAGGGGAGCAGCTGATAATCAAATTTTCGCCTAAAATCGAACTGGTGGGAGTCCCTCAGTCCGTAAAAATGAAGATATCTCAACTCCGTTGGCGCCAAAATGTAGGTAATTGAAGCGGCTATCGCATGAACTACAACCATGAACATCAAGCTATCGAAAGTACAAAATTTTACGAAAAGAAACCTGTTCTCTAGTTAGAGTGTGCTCATGAGTACACTCTTACTAGCGTGTACTCAGATGAGTACACACCTAAGCACGCCTGGGAATTTATGCAGCTGAAAGTGTGTACTCATCTGAGTACACGCTAGTTAGAGTGTACTCATCTGAGAACACGCTAGTTACAGAGTGTACTCATCTGAGTACACGCTAGTTAGAGTGTACTCATCTGAGTACACGCTAGTTAGAGTGTACTCATCTGAGTACACGCTAGTTAGAGTGTACTCATCTGAGTACACGCTAGTTAGAGTGTGCTCATCTGAGTACACGCTAGTTAGAGTGTACTCATCTGAGTACACGCTAGTTAGAGTGTACTCATCTGAGTACACGCTAGTTAGAGTGTACTCATCTGAGTACACGCTAGTTAGAGTGTACTCATCTGAGTACACTGTTGAGTTTGCGGAGCGTTTCTGCAAAATCCTCAAAAATTGTTTTTGGATGAAATTTTGTATTTTCGATAGCTTGATGTTCATGGTTGTAGTTCACGCGGTGGGCGCTTCAATTACCTACATTTTGGGGCAAACGGCGTTGAGATATCTCCATTTTTGCGGACTGAGGAACCAGTTCCATATTTGACGAAAATTTAATTGGCAGCTGCTCCCCTCCCTAACGTCCGATCGACGCCGTTCGGGGCTCAAAATGCATCTATTCGTAAGGTCATGACACAAACAAAGTTTCAACAACGTAGAACAACGCGTATGGAAGCAATCGCACAAGTCAGTTTTTGGCCATTTTCAGTGTATTTAATGTGTAAATATCTCAGGTAGAACATTAAGTGACTGTCATATCATTCGGTTACACTTTCATCCTAGGAACGTTGAAACGAATGTGAAAAAATGCCACATTGTAAAAATGTCTCATTCGTTTGCCCTTTGTGTCACATTCGTTTCAACGGAATAAGCTGAATTATGGCTGATTCGCGTCCAAACGAATGAGACACAATGGTCAAACGAACGTGATATTTATAACATTCTTTTGAACGTGATGTCCGTTCCTGGGATGAGAGCGTAGGCTCTATTTAGCGGGTTTTTATCGAATTTTGTTTGAAAATGACTACCTGACCATTTTACTGTGACCTTGTCCTGCATGAAATACATCGTCAAAAATTTCTCTGCAGAAAAATATCAAGTTTCATGAAGTGAACTACGAGAGAAAAACAGCTGCTGCGTTAGTAAAAGCTGATCAAAAAGACATTTCCTATTTATTCAAAGAGGTAAATAAAGCTCAGTTTCGAATTAAAAGATCCCCATTAACCATAAACTTCCCCAAATGGAGCTCGCAAGCTTCATTTTGATTTAAGTGAGTATTCTCAACGCCTCATATTTTGTTTTAGCTGCAGAGTAGGACAGTGACGAGGAGAAGAAGTAAAGAGATGAAGATGAATCAAACATGGATGATTAATAGGGGCCGTCGATATGCACGCTTTTTCGATTTTGGCTTCCCGACAACTCTCAAAAGATTGGGAAATTTTTGCGCTGATTCCAGAAATGACCTGGGTTTTTCGTTTGGGACATAATCTTGATCACCCTACCGGCCGTTTTATAAAAAAATAGGGGGTTTTTTTGCAGTAAATTTATGTTGGTACCCCCAAAAGGCGATCGGCTGTTCGGGGATGGGTTTGGCGGCTGAATGGGCTTCCCTGGTCCCAAATGCAACAGTTTGACACATGAGGGGGTGTGCGACCGCACCCATGTGGTCTCCAAACCTCAATTTTAGCGATTTTTTAATGAAAAATCGCTAAAAAAATACGTTGTTTTCGCAGATTGCCGACGATTGTGACACCCTACTGACCCGGTGACCTGTCTTTTGTTTGTAAAAAGTTGCTTTTGGGCTGAGAGAACACAGCGCAGCGCCTGGGTGGAGGCCGGGAAGCGCTGGGGAGGGAGGGAGGGGGGTGCAGCGCTCCACTCAAACTCGGCTGAAAACCCAACGGCGCGCGCGCCGCTAGGCCAGGGGGTGAAGGGGGAGGCACCCTGTAGCTGCCAGCTCGGTCGGCTCCGCTCCGGCCGCCGGGCCCCGCCGGCGGGGGGCGGGCGGCGGCAGGGGCTGTGTTTTTTGTTTGGCCCATTCATTCGTCAGCTGACTAGGGGCATGCACACTCGCAGCGGGCGTAGTTTTCTGAAGTTTTTCACCATGACCAAGACGCGGAGGAGCATCTCGGTCCACGCCTGTTCTGGACACGCCCCCCATGGACCTGACAGGCACCACTCTTCCCCCCGTCGGTGACATGCTGTCATTTTCATCAGCACGAGGAGAAGATGCGGCGCGACGCGTGCACTGTGAAGTACCCGTCGCAGTACACCTGGTCCAGGCCGTCACCGTCAAGGCGATGGGGATCTAGGCAAGCGGGCTCCCATTGTCTCTGACCGGGGAGTTTAGCGGCAGCTGGAGGAAAGCCTGGCCGCCATGTCAAGCTCAGGGGCTACCCCAAGAAGAAGAGGAAAGAGGCGTTCGAGTCAAGGAGAAGACAGTTCGTAGAGGATGCGAAACTTCTCTTGACATATTTCCCCGCAAAAGCGATGGAGTTTGCCCCTGTCATGTGACCCCTACGAGGAAGCAAATGAGTCGGCTGC
>NW_023144625.1:5680856-5738774 GCF_012932325.1 Thrips palmi | reverse complement strand
TCACCCCGGCCAGTGCGACTTTTTTCAGACAAAGGCACAGAATATAAAAATAAAATTGTTCAACAATTTCTGAAAAAACACAATATTACGTACATTGCCACAAATAATCCCGACATTAAATGCAGCATAGTTGAACGCTGGCAGAGAACAATCAAATCAAAATTGTTCAGATACTTTACAGCCACTGGAAATTACTGTTACATCGATGGTACACTAGAAAAAATTGTCCAGTCGTACAACCAATCTTATCATCGTTCAATAAAGATGAGGCCGGTAGACGTGACTCCGGAACGAGTCCTTGAAGTATATAATAACTTGTATCATAATAAATCATTTAAATCACAGAAACCGAAATTTAAAATAGGAGATTATGTCAGAATCACCCGAGAGAAAAAAAGATTCGAAAAATCTTACACATGGAATTGGGGGTCTGAAGTTCTTCAGGTCATTCAGGTCATTCCTCATGCGATGCCGGTGTACAGGCTCCAGGATCTCGATCAGGATAAAATTCTCGGGACGTTCTACGAGAGTGAGATGCAAAAAATCACGAAGCCAGAGGTGTTCCAAATCGAATATATAGTGAAGTCAAAGGGAAAAGGAAACAGTCTGAAACATTTCGTTCATTGGAGAGGTTATCCGAAAAAAAGTCGCTCCTGGATTCGTGATTCCGATATTGTGAAAAAATAATCATGGATTTTTACGCATTTCTTCCCAGTAATGCAAGCCCAGACGTGTACCCTGACAACAAAACGTCCCATTTTAAGACTCAATTAGCCAACCGCATGGAACTCCACGGAGAGTGGCAAGCGGCCTTGGTCGAACTACACTACCCAAACACTATTGCGCAACTCACTGAGGGAGAAAACGAAATCATTTTACAAACAGATCAAATGACAGACATTTTGACAGTCAAACCTGGTTGTTACCCCAGCAAAAAAGAGTTCATTTCAGCAGTAAGCGATGCTCTTGCGCTAGTGGCCAATAATATCAGGCCAGGAAAATGTTTCCAAGAAGACAGCGAAGGCCGTATTATTTTTGAGCCTTTTTTGCCCGGAGAAAACGGAAAAGTATTTTTTTCCCCTCGCCTCGCATTACAGCTCGGCCTAGAAGGCCACGGCCCTTTTCCAGCCAATCAGAAGCTTTATGGCGTGAAGCCTGTCGACCTCTCTCTGGGCATTCCCCAGCAACTTTTCATTTACTTGAATATTCTCTCTGATCAGATAATTGGGCACATGAGGGCTCCCCTTTTACGCACGGTCCCCGTGGACACCAAAGCACAGTACGGCACTATGTCAGTCGTTCACTGTGACCACCCGATATACTTTGATTTATGTACCAAATCCTAAAAAAAATTATGAAATTTTATATCCAAAGGAGTCTAAAATTTCATAATCACGTTCTAAACCTCAATTTTTATAACCTTCGTATAAAATTTAAGATCGTGTTATGAAACCTAAGATTTGGGTTATGGATTTTAAGATTAACTGGTTATAAACTTTTAGAACAGAGTGACTTATAACTCTGGTTCTTAAAATCTAGATTTTCGCTTTGAAAGTTTATAACGCTAGCCGATTTTAGAGCAAGGTTCTGAAATTTTAAACCGTTTAGTCCTGCTGCCTAGTCCTTTATTCATGGTTAAATTAATAAAGAGGTGAAGTTTTCATTTTTATCGGCATGTGTTAACATTTTCCGAACCGCTAAGGTAGGAGTCCTAGGGGCGGTCTACAAACTGAAAAACGTACATTTTATGCACTAACTGGAGCAAGCACGCTTTTGCTAGCGTATGCCTACTACTTTTTAGTGCATACAGTTATTACATTAATGAGAGGTATGGAGAGCTGTCTGCTTCAGTTCGCGTGTACATGGCATGATGCACTAGTTAGTGCATGCTTGGCGGGCATGCGCTTGTTGGAGCGTACTTGCAGGCATGCTCCAGTTAATGCATGTTCAAAATTTGTGTGTAGTATTTCCCAAGAGACTGCAAATCGCGTCCCTTGCAATGCCTGACCGGCCACCGTCCTCCGGGCCGAGCCGAGCCGAGCCGAGCCGAGCCGGCCAAGCCGAGCCGAGCCGAGCCGCCCCGAGCCGGCCGAGCCGAGCCGCCCCGAGCCGAGTCGGCGCTGCTTCCACGGAAATCACCGCTCGCCGGCCTGCCGGCCGAAGCCGAAGCTACCTGTGCCCGGCGAGGGGTCGCGTAATCCCTCGGCCACACGGGATTTCGGCGACACTGCGTCACTTTTAGTGTGTCTTTGTCTCCAGTGCTGTGCACAGCGTATCCAGTTCGCGTCCGCGTCACCGCAAGTTCGCGTCATCAATTTTGTTTCGCTATGTACCGTTAGTGCGCGTAGTGCGTAGAGTGCAGTTAAAGTGTTGCTTGTGGTGCCGAACAGCCACCACTCGTGTTCAAGAGTTACAAGCTATTTTGGCGACCCTCGGAAAAAGGACGTGTTTTCGCCAAAAGCGGTGTTACTGAGTGCTGTTATTCCATCTTCTTAACTGTAGGGACGGGCGATGAACGTGTGGGTGGCGTATTATGTCAATTCGCTTCTCCTCTTTCATCCTCGTCCCCAAAGTAGTTTCTGCGTGTCGACCGAGTTTCCCTAAAGTGCATCTGGATCTTATGCACTGCTGCGCCTCTGCTGCGCCTCTGACTGTTAACAGCGTCGACTGCACTACAGTACAATGCTTATTTCCGTTGGCCAGCTGCAACGATTTGCGATAATACTGAGTGTGAAAAGAAATCATAGCTTTCTGAGATTTCATCATTTGTAACATATTCATTAAGAAAGGGATAAAGGTTTTATTTATTATTATTTTTTATTTATACATTTTGTGGGCAGTAATGAAACTAATATCATGTTTCATAATATTGGTTGTAGAGATTCAGAACCAAATGTGAATTTTCAAAACCAATTGATTCTAAAAAATTAATAAACTAGTTCTTACATTTCATAAACCACTTCTGAAAGTTTAGAACAGCAAGTTATGAAATTTAAGAACTTTTTGGATATGAAATTTAAGATCCATTGTTCTACAAATAACTTCAAATCCAGATTATGAAATTTAAGAAGCATTTTTTTTAGAGTGGTTCAGACCTATATAAGGGATCACGCTGGCCGTCTCATACCATTTGAATACGGAACGTTGACACTCTTAGTTCATTTTCGAAAAAAGTAACACGATGACCGTTATCACTCAATACTATCTCAATCAAGCCGGAGGAGGAGCAGGCTCAGGACCCTATTACGCCGGCGCGCAGTACCAGAAAGGCTACGGTTTAGGCTCTTGGCTCGGAGGTTTATTTCGCTCCATTCTCCCCGTCCTACGCAGTGGCGCCGCGGCCGTAGGGAAGGAAGCGGTGCGCGCCAGCAGTCACGTCCTTGCTGACGTGGCAGGAGGCCAGGGCCTGCGGGACAGTGCCCAGCGCCACATCCAGCAGGCAGGCGACAACCTGGCTAACTCACTCAAACGCAAAGCGGACACGATGAAGGGCTCCGGGCGTATAAAAAGGCGTAAGACCACAAGGAAGGCCCATAAAGCGAAGAGTACTCGTAGGAGAAAGATCTTAGCTCCCGACAATTACTTCAGCTAAAAAAACATGGCATTCATGCATTCTGCGTCAAGCGAGTGCCTCCGCTCAGAGCTAGACTTGTGGATGGTACCACCCACTCAAACCGCTCTGGAGGCCACGCATTGGGTCCCCTACAAACCGCTAACGACGCTCGATTCGTCTAACACCCTCGAATTTTGCATCCCTGGGGCAGGGAGCGAATACCTGGACCCGGCACACACGATTCTCTTGGTCAAGGCCAAGATAGTGAACGCTGACGGCAGTGACATCACTGCAGCGGACAATAATGATGCCGTCCCCGTGAATTACGCGCTCCATGCACTATGGAGCCAGGTAGACGTGAGTTTGAACCAAAAGGTGATTTCTCACTCTAGTATGACCTACCCGTATCGCGCGTACATTGAGGCATTACTCAATTACGACAGCTCGGCCAAACAGTCTCACATGACTCAGAGACTGTGGTACCAGGACACGCCAGGCCACTTTGATTCTCTGGACGGAGCCCAGAACCTCGGCCTGGCGTGGCGCCGTGCGCGCACAGCGCGGAGTCGCCCCTTTGAGATGATGGGCCCGTTGCACATTGATTTTTTCAATCAAGATCACTTCTTACTCAATAATGTGGAACTACGCCTGAAATTCATTCGGAATCGAGACGCTTTCTCTCTCATGTCCACGGCTGGGAATGAAAAAATAAGACTTTTAGACGCAACTTTGTACGTACGAAAAGTCGTTATTTCACCCACGATACTGCTGGCACACGCACAGGCTCTGGAAAAAGCCCCTGCCAAGTACGCAGTCAATCGAGTAGACATTAAAACAGTCACTATCGGTCAGGGACTACGTGACAAAAATATCGATAATCTTTTCATGAATCAAATGCCTCAAAGAATTGTGATTGGATTCGTCGACAACCGAAGTTTTAATGGAGATTACCAACGGAATGGATTCAATTTCCAACACTTTAACTTGAACTACTTGAGTCTAATGGTGGACGGACACCCAGTTCCCTCTCAGCCCCTGACCCCTGATTTCCAGAACGGACTGTACATGGAATCATTCAATACACTGTTCTGCGGAACGGGCGTGCACTGGCGAGACGAAGGCAATCAAATCAAATACGAGGACTACGCGAAAGGGCTTACCCTTTTTGCTTTCGACCTGTCACCTGATTTGTCTGCCAGTGAACCGCATTGGAATCTGCAACGCCAGGGGACACTGCGATTAGAAGTCAAGTTTGGTGAGGCTCTCGCCCAACCTATAAATTGCATCATTTACGCAGAGTTCCAAAATCTAATTGAAATTGACAAAAATCGAAACGTTATAGTGGATTACAACGTGTAGATTCATGGACGGAAACACACTCGGAACCATTATGAAAAAAGACAAACACGTTGCGCCGTTGTTTGAAGGCGTTTTTGCCGCAGACACACTCCCACGCCGACTACACAAACGGCCAGCCCTTCTCATTTGCAACACAGACCCACTGAGTAAACCAGGACAACACTGGATTGCATTTTACATAGATAAAGACGGACATGGTGAATACTGGGATTCCTACGGACTCCCACCGATAGTAAAACCACACCGTAAATTTTTGGACCGGCTCTGCAAAAAATGGACGTACAATCCAAAGAGTTTGCAAGCCATCGATTCGGACGTGTGTGGGCAATACTGTGTCATGTACTTAGTACATCGAGCACACGGATTTTCGCTTCATTCATTTGTCAAAAAATATTTTCGAGATGATCCTATAAAAAACGATCAAGTAGTGCGAAGCATGTTCAAACGCATGTTTGCACATAAATGCAAATGCGTTTTGCCAAGTGATTCTCACTCGCAAAAAAGTTGTGCAAGAAAAAAATAATTCTTTCATAAAAAAGTTTTTTACAAACACAAAAAAATTTTAAAAAGTTTTTTACAAACACAAAAAATCAAAAAAAGAAAATGTTTCTAACTCGAAAGAGAAATTTTAGTTCGGCAAAGTGGTACCCCTGCACAGCCAGCGCGCCCAGCGCGGCGGGGGCGGCGCACCTGCGCATGCGCGGCACTTAGTACAAAATTTGACCACAAGGCGGCGCGCGCATCGCGGCGCTGCGGCATAAAAGGGGGCGCGTTCCAGCCACACGCATCAGTACGCGTACACCAGTCGCCACGATGGAATCGCTCCGCTTCATGCTCAACCACTGGAATCAGAAAGAACTGGTCGCCTCGCAAGCCACAGACACGGTTCAGATCTGGAAAAAAGGTTTCCTACAAGATGAATACAGTCTTGACGAAATCGAAGAGTTCTATCTAGAGAAAGAATGGCTGGTCCCGAAAATTACCGCCCATCTCACAGGCAAGACCGAGGACCACCTCGGCCAGTATGACCGCTTGCAGTCTCATCTCATTCATTACATTAAGCTGCGAGATAAGCCATTCGTTCTTGTTGAAAGAGACGCTAATTTCAAAGAGGTGGATGGAGTCCCACAATTCAGTCAAACCCATCTCGGGCTCACTGCGTGGACCTCCATTTGTAAACTGGGCATGACGGTCTTCGAAGTTTTTGCTGGCCCCGATATTGAATGGTGCTGAGTCCGATGCGTCACCTGGGGACAGAGCGCAGTGGCCTCCCAGGCGCCCGGCGGCGCGGCGCGGCACGGAGCGCGGCGGGCCTGCCTACCTCGCAGGCGCTCCGCCTCCTCCGTTAAGCGCACCTCACGCGCCTCACAGTCCTGATCGCCCCAAACGCCCCCTGGGGGGTTGAAGGGTAGGTTAGGCCCACCCCCTAGCTTAGGTTAGGTTGGGTTAGAGCCCTCATCTTCACCTCCAAAAAAAATCCACAAAAAATGACAAAATTTTTTTTTTCCAAAAATGCCCCATTTTTGACCCTTCCCAAGGGTAGGTTAGGACAGGTGACCTGGGGGAATCAAGATGGCGCTGGGGGACCTGGGGGTATTTATACTACTATGACTGCAGTTCCAGAGGCAGGTTTCCGTCCGAAAATTGTGACCACATACAGAAATTTCTAGCGTTTTTTCTGAGCTCCGCACTCCAAAATCCTTGCGGTGAATTTCGCTGCAATTTGCGAAGAAATTTGCGCGAACATAACACGAACTCATTTTTTTACATTACGAATCTATTTTGGCTGTTCTTCGTAAGGTACAGAGTTTGAAAACTTCACACGACGAGGAAAATATGGCTCCATAATATTTTGGCGCAAAATTCTAGGTATTATGAAGAAATGCAGTTAGTTTTCTTCGCAGGACTTCAAGAAAGAGCGCACTCCAAGGTTCAGTGGAGTACAGGGAGTCAAACTATTGTGGCGCATGCGCACTTCCTGGAGACTGATCATAAGCAAGAAAAATTACGAAGTCCGAAGGAACACTTACTTGAACGGCTTGGTGTTGAGAGACCCATCACGATCTTTTACTTCCTCGTACCATATCTTCACAGCTGCTGTCCAATCGGGTTTGGTCTGGTTAGGGGCAAGACCACCGAGGAGCAGGTTTTGTCCAGACACGGTTCCGTCCTCTGTTGAGTTCAAAGGAGGATAGTCATAGTTAGTAATGTGCCAGTATTTCGAAATCAATTAACAAATTTCCGAATCGAATTACTTCAGACAACAAGAGCAGAAAAGCGCTAATTTAAACCTTTTATTATTACGCCCCAAATATTGCAAGCAGCCGATTGCGTATTGCTGAGTTTCATTCCTAATTGTTTTGAAAATCCCCACCTCCCCTTAAGGGCGTACGGGTGGCAAAATTTTTTTTTCGGCATTTGATAGTGTTGGGTGTGTTTTCTAATCCTGCCGAGCGGTTTTCCTCTGTGACGCTTAGTTTGGGCGTAACGATGCCTACAAGTTCGAAAATTGTGCGTTTTTCGCCATTTTCGGACCCAGGTTCCTGGAGAACCAATGGGAGGAGCATAGTGAAATTGCGCATGCTTGTAGAAGACAACCACAGGTATGATGTAAAGAAATTTCGCGGTGATCGGGTTCAAGGGAAGACTCCTGGAACGCCTTGAAAATGGACAGTTTTGTGAAGTGCGCAGCGACTAAACTACAAGAGTGAGGAGGTTGAAAAACCTTTACCTCACAGCCACGACTTTCCTCTATTGATTGCAAAAAGTTCCAAGTCGCTGGAACAAACGGTTCATCCAGAACCTGGGTCCGAAAATCAAGTATATTTGCTGTCGTTTCAACAGGAGAGAGAGACAAGCGATGTCTTGTCTTTCTCGCATCGACTTGTTTCCGAAGCAGCCCCCGCTGCAGGTAGCCAGCCGGGGAACAAAGCGAGCCCCAGACCCTCGCCGCCGCGTGCCGTCTGGGACCGGACTGCAGCCAGTGCGGAGCCATCTCCAACTTTTGCAAAACGGGAGGTCAAAGCTTCGGTCAAAATTGTCGCAGGACTATTTTTCAAAGTACCATTGGAACCGCGATTTTGCGAGAAAACCATTTCTGTCCGATTGGACGCTGAAAAACGGGCCGTTCAAAAAATTTCAGTCTGGGGTTGAGGGTCAATAAATCCTCTTGTCACCATCCTCGCTTCGGTGCGACGAGCCGCCGGCAGTGAATGAGGCCCTCGACACAATAGACAGGGGGCGACTACCTGGCCTAGTCCAGAGAGTCAAATTTCTAACGCGTCGCTTGACATGTTTGCAACGATGACCAATGCACGCGGGACAAAATTCTGGATCTATTCATGCAAAATTTGAATTCGAGCGATCATTTTGACGAAGCAGGACAAACTGCATTTCACACCTACACTGAAATGTGAACCGTTTCGTGACAAGCATTTTGGTAGCGTTGTCAAAAATTGTCATTTTACTATGAACACGGACTTAGAAAAATTACAGCCGATTGGCCGGACAAGCAAAACTGCTCGGCTGCTCATCGGAGCCCAGCTCCGGAGGCGAGTTGCCGTTGCCCCTCTCCGGTCGGGGGGCAATAAAAGCTATTGTGCTGTAGTGTCTGCGTGGCCCTGCCTGACCTGGCTGCAGTCTGGCGACGCCTGACGGGGCCAACGCTTATTCGGAAAAGCCTTCTCGAAATGGACCGCCACCCTTACGTCCTTAAAACCTGAGAAAAACAAACTTGACAGAAAATAACAACTTTTACTTACTGGTCGTGTGGCACGTATCATGTTCGAAGGTGCACTGATCCGCCCAGCGCTGAGCATAGGTAGCGATCTCGTCGTCCCATGACTGCAAGAATAAGACAACACGGAACGAATAACACTCAGTCCCCGTTCTCGTTAACTAATGCTCGCCGTCAACACGGATGTAAACTTCCGATACCTGGGCCAATTACACTCTCATTCCAGGAACGTGACATCACGTTGAAACGAACGTGACAAAATGTCACGTTCGTTTGAGCATTGTGTCACATTCGTTTGGTTGTGAATTGGCCAAAAATCAGCTGTTGAAACGAACGTGACACAATGCTCAAACGAACGTTACATTTTATCACGTTCGTATCAACGTGATGTCACGTTCCTGGAATGAGAGTGTAAGGGCAAGCTGCCTCATCGGCTTGCAAGGAAATCTAAGTCGATGTAAGTACGCAACATCTGGGCCTAAGTAGCCTCGTGGTCCGGTTAGGTACGCATTTTTGTAAGCACAAGCACATGGAAACTTTGCATTAGGTTAAGGTGAGGTGTGGGCGAAAATTTGTACCAAAATTGATTAAAATGATGACAGAGAGATTTTTCAAATAGCTGGCATTTGTCTCAAATCGTTTAACTGGAGAAAAAGACTAATTTTATTATATGAAAAAAATGGTTAAGTTTGCTCTGTCAAAACGAAAAATAAAGGTCAAATATCACTCTGTTACAGTAAAGTATATGGGTCTAGGCAAATTTCACATCATTCAGTCAAAAAACTTTGCGTGGCTGACCTTTCTACTAAACGCTTAATTTCAATGAAAACAGCCTACTGTGGCTAAATGGGTGGGTAGATTTGCATGAAATTTGGTTGGTTCCTACCTAGGTCCAAAACGCCCTAAGGTCTCAACCACCTCAGACCATTGGTATATAAGTTCCCATTCACACATCACTTTAAGGTGTGATGTCAAGTCCTGAGACCCATTCCATGATAAGCACAAATCCTACGTAGCTTCCTCGATGGCAACAATCGCACTTACTATTTTCCTCATATTCGAAGCAGACGGCTGGGGGTTGTTCTTGCCGCGCTTCTCCTGCCCCAACGCCACCTTGTTACGGTACTCGTTGTGCAGCCGCACGATGAGTTCCTTGTCGCTGGCCGAGATGGTTGGCTTCTATATGGTTCACCAAAAAAATGTATTTTAGTATTCGCGCCCAAGCGAGAATGTTTGATTCGTTGCATCTCGTTCCCTGGCGGGCCATCAAACCGCGGTATACCTTGTAGTTTTTGCACGCCTTCCCCGGTGAGGCGCTGGGGTATTTGCACATGACGTGGTCAGGGCACAGCTTGCAGTAGTCGGTGGCGGCAGCGGCCACGCCTAGCACGGCCACCAGAACGAAGAGGCGAAGCATGGCCGATGAGTTGAGACGGCCACGACACGCAAGCTGCTGTTCAAGAAGTTGCAAACCGTGAAGATTTTCCTAAACCTTTTCCTACAGAACGAACGGGGGGAGAGGGGTCGCCCTTCCTGTAAGGCGAAGCCGCCTGAAAGGTAGGCAAAAAGTCGCGCACTGCGCCTCTAGGTAGGCAACTTTTGTGACATTGCTTCCCCCCCCCCCCCAACCCATATTCCTGGACCCGCGCCTAGGAACGACGAGTGATAATTCACTGTGGCAAAAAGCTACAGAAAATTCTGTAAACAGCTTGTGGTAATTCTCCGTAGCCACCTTATCAATATTCTCCGTAGGCTCTTACAGTATTTTCCGTAGGACCGTACAGTATTCTCCGTAGGACCTTACAGTGTTCTCCGTAGGCCTTTACAGTCTTCCAGGTCCTACGGAGAATACTGTAAGAGCCTACGGAAAATACTGTAAGAGCCTACGGAGAATATTGATAAGAGGGCTACGGAGAATCCTGGCAAAAAAATTAACAGAACTTTCCGTAGCTTTTTGCCACAGTGAAAGTACGGCGTTCGCACTGAATAAATGAGTTCTTAATCCGAGAGCATTTGTCTCATCAAGAGATGCTCTCGGGTTGTCCAAGAGCATTTCAATTCACTGGTGACACTATGCTCTTTCCGGGCGTAAACGATTTACGCCACTGAAACGACCTGAAACGTCTTGAATATGCCCTTGTGAAGAGAGTGAAAAGGTAAAGGACTTCAGGCATAATGTTTATGCTCTCCACTGGTAAAATTAAAGCGTATCTCCATGCTTGAGTCAAGCATGAAGTTGCGCTTGAAATGAAGCATTCTCTTGAAATTCCCCCATGCATTTAGGTAGGGGTAATCTTGGCGAAAGAGCTTGTTACGCTTGATTACAAACACAAACTGTTAACGCTACGCTTCACTGTGGCAAAAAGGTTCGGAAAATTCTGTTAATTTTTTTGCCAGGATTCTCCGTAGCCCTCTTTTCAATATTCTCCGTAGGCTCTTACAGTATTCTCCGTAGGGCCGCACAGTATTCTCCGTAGGACCTGGAAGACTGTATAGTCCTACGGAGATCACTGTAAGGTCCTACGGAGAATACTGTGCGGTCCTACGGAAAATACTGTAAGAGCCTACGGAGAATACTGACAAGAAGTCTACGGAGAATTAAGCTGTTCACAGAATTTTCCGTAGTTTTTTGCCACAGTGTTGATAACAGAGGGTGATACTACGTTTACGTTTTACCAGTGTTTCCCAAAAGCATAATGCCCTAGGCCGTAGTTTTTATACCTTTGTTTTACCAGCTTAATCTGATACCAATTTTCTCGGATTCGAAACTCATTTTTTTAAGTGTGCACGACGCCCTCTTAAAAACGTACAAAGCATTTGCTTCGTAGCTACGAAGAAAATGATGGCATTATAGAATTGCTTCGTATTACGAAGGATTTTGCGTGATAATTCGAAGCATTTCTTCGCGGATTTTGCAATGCCTTGCATTTCCTTTGTATCACGAAGCGATTCTTCGCAGATTTTTGGCCCGCCCTTCTATTCAAAAAATAGGGGGAGGGCCTATGCATTTGCCTTTGTGTCTGTGTGTTGTTGTTGTTGTAGTTGTTGTTGTTGGCGTCTGTGTACAAGGAAGGAGTTGAGCTAGAGTAACCAGATTTGGGGGGTACTTCAGGAGTACCGTCCAAACAAATAATCCGGTGGTGCAAATCCCGTCCGGGTCGCACAAGGGCTGCTGCAGGTGCATCATGGTTTACATGAGCGGGAGGGGGATTTCCGCCATTATTGGTGCTAGCAGGGCACATAGGGGTATTTTTGGAATCGGGGCGACGAGACAAGATGAATGGACCTGGTCCCGACCCCATCGGCCGCTTTTACAAGTTGGCCAGATCAGGATCTTCAAAAAAGGGGGTCGACCGACTAAAAAAATGTATTGCAGATTTCGATTGGTCTCAGCAAGACCTTTTCAACGAGGGGTCGGAAAGGGGGTCCAGGAGCCCGACTTCGTCTATTAGTCACATGGGGTCGACCGACTGAAAATTTTTACTTAAGTTTTGGATAGGTCTTGGCAAGACCTCTTCAACGAGGGGTCGGAAGGGGGGTCCAGGAGCCCGCCTTCATGAGTTATGGGAAAAAGTGCGACGGACTCGTTTTGCGCTCCTGCTGTGCCTCTATTGCAAGGTGTTGCAGTAGCATGGCAAATATGGGTATTTTCGGAATGAGGGCGAAGAGACAAATGAAATGGGCATATTCTAAGGACAGTTGGAGTAAAAAGTGTAAGGACTATTGCATATTGTGAATAGAAAGGCGGGCCTAAGTCACGATGGTACATCGATAACTTTGCTTTACCCGCTCACGGTGTGTGTGATGCGAGCGGGCCGAAGGCCCGGGTCTTCGACTGGCCAGGTTGGGTCTGATGCGAGGGCCGAAGGCCCGAGGAAAGGCCGCCGGCAGGCCAAGCTGGGCCGGCCCCCTGTCGAACCGAGTTGCCGGCGCAGCGAAGCGGAGCTGGCAACTCGGTTCGACGGAAGGGCGGGCCCTAGCTTGTTTAGTGTGCGCTTACCTTGCAGGTTGCAGAACCCACCAGGGACCCTCGCTCGTCAGCAAGAGCTGAGAGCTAACAAGCAGGGCGCTTTATATTGTCGATAAAACTGTTCGCCGTGAAGGAAAGACGAGAGAGTCGTGCCCAGAGTACGTGTCGTCTGCGCGGCACGCACGACTTCTTGTGACGGAAAGACAGGTGCGTCATGGTTAACGACCGTGCGTCGTCAGCACTACTAGGAAATTTTGAATGTCGAAATTTTATAGCGGGTAGCAACACCTGGGCAGGGCGCATGGGCAAGGATCGGGCCACGAATAGGGTGAACTGGCATGAGAAACGTTCATACCACGGTTTGGCCGAATTTGCTGTTGTTCGGAATGGATCCACTTACTGCAATTGCCGTTATGCATTTACCCTAGCACGCTATAAAATTCTAAAGTTTCGTGAAAATAGGTGATGGAACTGAGAATGTTGAAGGAGTAGTGCTGACAGACCGACAAAACTTTTCAACCCCATCCGAAACAGGCTTCGCGATCACTCGGCCAATAAAAAGGTTATCACTTCACGACAAAATTGTGGCTGACATTTTCCGTCACTTAAGAATTATAAGAATTAATGTTATTACAAATCGATGACATTTTCGTCATAGGTTTTTTACTAATTGCAAGGACGTGACAGCAAAATCATCACCTCGATTGGTGATGTGCATTGAGAATGGAAGAATCTAGATCGGTGCCACATAATTGGCCTAGGTAGCACCCCAATTAGGGTGATAAAGTTTACATCACCGAACCTAAAAACCTACGTTCGTATTTAGCTTGTGCTTTTTCCTTCGTGTAAATTGACGGGCCCTATTCAAAAGATCTTATCTGGGCGCTCCTATTCAAAGAGTCTTATCTGCAACGCAACGCACGCGAATTTCACTAAGTTTGACCATTTGGGACGGAGAAGAGGGTAAGCGGAACATATTTCTACACGAGCGATTCTCACGTTTCGGGGTAGTTTCGTTTCTTCTGACTCCTGTGCCCAAACGAGCGCAGATATCGACATGGGGTTTGTTTCTGATGTTAGGGAGGGCCATTGCCCACTAAACGCACACATTTCGAAAAGTTCACGTTCGTTGGATTGGTCTACGCAGCGTTTGGGATACCCTAAATGTAACTTCCGTGATTGTCCAAAGAGAACATACTCGAACTTTCCGCACCCATTGTGGCGGTGTGGTTCGAAAATGCTGCCAACTGTCGATGGGGATTCGAAGCTTGGCATGTCTCGAGCTAATTTCAACCGAAGACCAATACGCCAGACTTCTTTTAAAGGTACTTATGCTGCAACGAAAAATGTCCACCGTATATTAAATTCCACTACACAAATTTCGAAAAGGCAGCTCTGGGCTTCTCCCCAAGCCAAACTTTTAACTTTCCATGACACAAGCCATCAAAGTGGAGTCCCTGGGATATAATTGCATGGGTCGCGGAAATCTAAGATGCTGTACACGGTCTCAAAGCGGGCTAGAGCATTATAAAATGGCGTGTATCAACAATTACCTGTAACTTCCGTGGCACCCTTTACCCAATGTTGCAGCAGCACTAGGTGAAAAAAATTTCCGCTTAAATGTCGGGCTTAGAGTATCATTTGACCCTGGAACGACTTTTAAGCCACAGCAAGCCCGAGTCAGCCGTTAAAGCCGATTTTCACACTTTGTAACTTCCGCGATAACGTAATTTCCGTGATCAAAACACCCACTAAATCGTATGGGAATACCTTATGGCTCATGTTTTTAGAAAGATAGTACAAGGTCTTTACTATAAATACCATTGCCATAACTCAAGTATCATCCAGGACCCTAATAATCAGAAAAAACTTAATTGGATATTTCTCACTTTCGGCAAATCAGAGACGCCAAAACTACCCCGAAACGTGAGAATCGATCACACACACCGTTAATTTCTTCGATCTTTCATCTTCAAGTTTGTGTAACTACAATCCCAAATTATTTTGATTTGTAGCTGCCTCAAATGATCAAACTTGGTGAAATTCGCTTGCTTTGCTGATAAGATTCTTTGAATGGGAACGCCCAGATAAGTTCTTGTGAATAGGACAATAGGACCCCTGTGGTAAATTTCTCCTCAAAGACATTTAGAGTGACGCGGCAACCGACATTTCGGCAGTGCGATGGACACCCTTCCGGACGAGCTGCTCCTCGACGTGCTGTCCCTGGTGGGGGACGGCGCGTCGCTCCTGGACGCGGTGCCGCTGGTGTGCAAGAAGTGGCTGTCGCTGTCGCGCGACCCTCGGACCTGGAGCGGCGTGGACGTGCACTGGGAGCCGCGGCACGCGCAGTCTGCAGCGGCCCCGCTGGAGGTAGGTGGGGACGGGGGCATTATATCACTGAGGCAGGAGAGATGTAACTTTGTTTCCTCATTTTGGGTGACGAAAAAGTCACCCGATATTTGATCCATGACGCGGAAGAAGGGAATAACTCAATTTTCATCGTTTTTCAGGAGACACTAAAAACTGTTTGCAGGGTAAACTGAATCCAATCAGATGAATGATGCAATTGCATTTTTGTCAAGGAAGCCTAGGAAATAGCTATGAAAATTTTCAAAAGTGTAGCATCGCTCTGTAGACGATTTCTGTGGTTTTAATCTTTACGTTGGAATGAACCATGTTTACTTACTTCTCCCAAACAAGGCGGAATTTGGAGACAATTCCAGTGGAGCTGAGGTCTGCGTAGAGTCTGTATTTCTGTGGTACATTTTTGGAGTCACCTCTTTTTTCCAACTAGTGATGGGAGTTAAGTTGAATCGATTCTTCTTACATTACATTCATAAAGACACAAGTTGAGTTATCTCCTTTTGCCATTTTGTGCAATGGAGTTATGTGGACTTCGGTTGAGTAACCTCCATTTTCCGATAAAATGTAGACCGTAAAAGGGGTCAAGTTGACTTAGATCCATTTTTTATGTGGATTTTCTCTTTAACTGTTAGGAATTGGGTCAACCAATTTGGTGTAATGATGCAAACCATCCTGAGGCACAGATGTAAAGTCAATTAGGAGATAAGTCGAATTATTCCCTTCTTCCGCTTCATGGATCATTTGGTAACACGCGTTTTGTTGCCCAAATTTGAGTTGGCGTCGTCGGCTTCGTTGTGAGGTGGGTCCCTGATGACTTTCTTTCAGGGCCACGGACCCCCTGTGTCCGTTACCCAAATTTGGCCGATGATTTTTTTTTTTGACTTCTCAAAATAAAGTCACGCCGACTTCCCATGCATTGGCAAAGGGAATTTTCGTACGGGAATTTCAGACGTAAGGCTATGGCATGGCACGTATGGTGCGATATCAATGCATTGTACTATTAAGGGGGGAGACTCGTCATTCTCCTTCAAAAAATCAGATTTTTGTTTTTGAGTTTTTTGAATTCTTTGTGTCAAACCCTTGAATTGGGTGGCTGGCTAGTTTTGAAATTCAAAACCGTTTGGCCAAAGGACGACATTTTGTAATTTATTTTCCACAGGATAGGTTAGACCGTTCAAACTTTGGAGCTATTTTACTCAATTGCAATATTTTGGGTCTTGCGCGCACGATTTAAGCCAGACCGTTGATTGTATTGACTTCATAATTTTTCCAATGTTTCACCTCCATAAGGCCGTCAGTCTGAACTAGGATATCTTCAATCGGACAAGCGGAAGTGGCCGAAAACGGTTATGGAAATGCTTAAATTTGAATGCTTTCTTTCGTACACCTTAAAATGTAAGTTTCAGGCACTTAGGAACCACCTATTTCAATTATCCTAGTTCAATCTAGAGTGCCGGGAGTCCTTTTGAAGGAGCAACAAAGACATTTATGATATGATGCCTCATTATCCAAAAATCATGCGCGCAGTGAATTTTTGTCGTATTTTCGAGGTTTGGCAGAAAGATTACAGATCCTAGGTTATGAGGCCTAGAGTCAAACTTTTTTTTCCAAAATGAACCTTAAGGGGAGGTTCTGGTGAAAATCTTGCCATTTTCCAAATGGATCCTACAGTCATAATTTGTTTGGAATATAAAATTTTTCATTGGGGAGACTAAAATTTGACTTTTGAAGGCACATGCCAGGCTGTAAACCCAGTCGAAGAGTCTTTTTGAGCCTATTTTGGCTGTATCTTAAAAAATCTCCTTGCGCATACTATTTTGTCGTAAAAGGTTGACCTTGACATTTTTCACTTCTTCGACTCATTTTCAAAAGATTCCGGCATGCATAGCTCAAAACTTCCATTATATTATTAATTATTAGCTTTTTAAGCTGAAAAGTCCCTGAAATTTGTCTATTTTGTACATTTTTGATCAATTTTAGTGAAATGCTTGGTTAGAAAGCTTGTGAATAAAAATGCAATTGACATTTTGAGATGGGCATGCCGGCATTTTTAAAAAATGAATCGAAGAAGTGAAAAATGTCTAAGCCAACCTTTTACGACAAAATAGTATGCGCAAGAAGATTTTTAAAGTTATAGCCTAAATGGGAGAAAAAGGCTCTGCGACTGGATTCAGGGCATAGAATGTGCCTACCCAATGAAAAATTTTAATAACTACTTGATAAGACATCAAATTTTTAACAAATTTTCACAGTGGGACCTATTT
The DNA here is from genome assembly GCF_012932325.1 of Thrips palmi. Lineage (NCBI taxonomy): Eukaryota > Metazoa > Arthropoda > Insecta > Thysanoptera > Thripidae > Thrips > Thrips palmi. The sequence goes on along the minus strand of NW_023144625.1, from coordinate 5,721,528 downwards.
AGGAGAAAATAGCATTTTCACCAGAACCTCCCCTTAAAGAACCAGCTTTTTATTGGAAAACCCCACTGACCCTCAAATCTATTGGAAATAGTTTTCATGTAAGCCTGAAATTTGCTAAAATTATGGTGTTAAAGACGAGTCTCCCCCCTTAAATTCGTTAAGAATATTGCATTCAACATTGGAGCAATGTCTTGTTTCTGGTTTTGTTCTTACTTGCTATCCTTAAATTTAAAATTCTCAGCATTTTTGTGAAGTTTTAGTAATACTTGCTGAGCTTTCACACTACCCAGCAATTGACCTGATGTGTTGAACATGCCGAGATCTTTTCTCTATATAAAATGAAATGTAGAGAAGCACACAATAAGATCTCCAAGTGCACTTGATCGGTTCTGGTCCCATTTAGAGACTCTGAATCCCAAAACGCTTCTAGAGTTTTGGCCGCCTGCGCCGGCCTTCCCGCCCACTGAGCCGCGTGCGGCCAGCGCCTAGAGGGTCGGCAACACTTTCGGCTGGCATGGCGGATGGGCGGTATTTGTCACTCCGGACATTACCAATACGGGTTAGACCACGATTGATCGTATGCCGACACATGCTCGCCTGCACTGCAAAACGAGACATGGTCGTCCTTACTAGGGTGACACGTTATACCGGCGGAGACAAGCAGCGAGTGTGGCAGTACGGTGCGCTCAGTGGCCGAAATAAATGTTTGAGAAACAAACAAAAATGTTAATACGCTTATTAATGCGCACAAACGCCAATGGGTGATTCCGTGCGTAGGGGGTCATTTCAGGTCACCGGGGCCTTGCGCCTGAACTGAGGTTGATTTGGTAGCTCTGGCAATTCAAATTTGTTTTACTAAACGAAGACCATGTGCTCATGTGGATAAGTCAATCTAACTTTTGTTTTTCTAGGTTTCGTAAGCTGCTAAAGTGTCGTTTTGTAAGTTCCGTCATGGTCACCAACACCTATAAGACAACATTGCCATGCTGTAGCATATGACTCAGCCGCATCAAAAGAAAACTGGCTATTTCACTCTCTTCCCTGACTTATTCTCTGCAAAATTACGGAAGGTGACCTTTGTATCATCACTTGTTAAACCCGAAACAGCCTATGGGAAAATGTCCACCGTGTGACCATGTGACCTATGCTGCTTTCACAACTGACGGTCTACTGGGGTTCCTTTTCGTTTTAGAACCTCGCGACCACGTGGGATCGAAAGAACATAAAAAACGCTTCCAGAAGCCCGTGCCCGCGGGACATTGGGCGGTCAAACGACGCTTCCAGGCCGTCAGAATTGTTCAAAACGGTAAGGGTGTAAAAATAGATGTAAATTCCGTTTCGGGCCGTAGCTCCTATATCTGAGGGAGAAAATTTCTACAACCTTCGCTGAAAAACGCTATTTTGGATGCTCAAAATGACACCGTCAACAGTTTTTACTTATCTTGTAACCCAGCGGGTCAGGAGACGAAACACTTCGCTTTGTAAATTCCGTAATCTGTAAATTCCGTCATTATTTCTGTAATTTCCGCCGTATTTCATAAGGGGTGAAATTAAAAGTCAACTTGTAGCGCTGCCACGCTCAGAGGGGTACTGTGGGGTACTATGTATGCCATCTACACCAAATTTAGCCCCTAAAGTTGAACTTTAAAAATGAACATTTGGTACATCCAAAATGACCCTCTACGCACGGAATCACCCCAATACGTTAGTGAACAGAAACTCAGTACGGGTCTGATAGTGTGCAACCGCTCTCGGATGAAAATAAATGTGATATACAGTCTCACTCCAGGAACGTGACATCACGTCGATACGAATGTGACGAACTGTCACGTGCGTTTGAGCATTGTGTGACATTCGTTTGGATGTGAATCAGCCCTTCTCTTAAAAGCCTACGAAGTATTTGCTTCATAACTACAAAGAAAATGAAGGCATTGTAGAATTGATAACTATCATGAAGAAATGCTTCGTATTACGAAGGACATTGCTTCATAACACTGATAGTCAACGAATGTGACGTCACATTCGTTCGAATGTGAATTTTGTCACGTTCGTTTGAATATAACGTCACATTCGTTTAAATGTTGATCCACGTTCAAACGAAAGTGGCACCCTACCTGAACGGCCGAGTCACGTTTAAACGAATGTGACATCATATTCAAACGAATGTGACAAAATTCACACTCCAACGAATATGACGTCACATTCGTTGGCTACCAGTGAATACGAAGCATTTCTTAGCAGGATTTACTAGTCCGGTACTTGACAACTCAGCAAAGTCAAGTGTGTGCCAGGCACACACTTCTTTTCTGCATGCCTGGTAGCCACACACTTCTTTGCAGCATGCCTCGCACAAACTTGCCGTCGCCAATGCATGTATACAATTGTACATGCTTAAGCAAGTGTGTGCCTGAGGCATGCAGCCAAGAAGTGTGTGCCTGCAGGCATGCACCAAGAAGTGCATGCCTGGCACACACTTGAGTTTGCAGAGAAGGTTTACCGACGCATTCCGATCGGCATAAATTTATAGGCACCCCTGTAAGCTTAATATTATTTGTGCTATATGAGTTCTTTTTCATGTACAGTGTTCTGTCGTTAGGTTTTTTTTTTCTTTTTTTGAGACGACGAGAAAATGGGGTTTGAATTTTCACCTCTCGATCCTGACTCTCTTTACCACACTTTAGTTTCCTTTGCGGATGAAGTGTCCCCTGAAATTCAAAAGGTGAGACATTTTACCTATTTTCGGTGGTACAAAAAGTGTGACAGAAAAGAAGTGGGGCAGGCAAAAATACGTGTCTGTGCTTCGTCTGGAATTGGGGCGTTTGTCCGAAATAATGAACTTTGACTGAAGTTAAACTCAAATGCAGGCGACTTCATGTGAAGCCGACAGTTGACCCTGTAGAGCTACGGCGCGGCGGGCGCCTCGAGTACAGTAGCGGCTCGGCTTCGGGGCCAGGGCGCCGCGAGTCCGAGGGGAACACCCGCCTTGAGTACAGTAGCGCGCGCCCGCCACCGCGGCGACTGGCATGAACTGCCGTGACCCACCCCGGCGTTGCGGGTCGGAATCGCAGTCACTTTCTGAGAAACTTGCGTGGACGGCGCGACAGCCGCTGCGACAGCGTGGCGAGGCGGTGAATCCCCGAACAAGACGGAAGGATTGAGTGGAGGGGCAGTAAGGGAAACACGGCTGCCAAGCGCAGAGATGCCGTATAAAACGGGGGGCAGCGTCCCTCCCTGCATCAGTCACTCCACGCCACCGCAGCGTCCGCGAGTACCTCTTCTGTCCTCGCTTCCAACCCAGTGTGCAGCGCGCCTAACCCAGTAAGTACCACATGCGACGAGCGGTTCAATGTCAAACTAGTGCTGATTACTTCGGCTGTAGTGTGTTGATGTTCGAGGGCGGTGCAGTGTATACAGCGTCAGCGCTGAGCTGGCTTCATGTAGCTTGCGCGCTTAAAACCTGTCAAAGTATTTTGAGCATATGTAGGGAACAAACTTTTAATTTTTTTGAACGAAAAAATAATTTGTAAATTAGGCTACGTAATTGTTAGTGCGTAGCCTTCCTACGACATTGAGCGTACGTTCTAACACGCACAAATGAGAAAACTTGCGTTTTTGCGTATGAATTCGTGCATTCCACGCACATGCTCAACTTCGTTCAGCAGCTACACTGGTAAAACAAAGGCCATAAAGCTACGCCGTTAGGGGCATCAGCAGCCCTCTAAGGGCATTCGTTTGAATGTGAATATGCTAATTTGTGGAGCTTTCACATTCAAACGAATGTGACACCTGTGACACAATGCTCGAAGGAACGATACATTTTGTCACATTCGTTTCAACGTGAAGTCTTATTCCTGGAATGAGAGTGATGACAGTCACTAACAAGGCCCCCTTTGCAGCTGACCATGCAGTCCCTGTCCGCCCTGTTGCTGCTGTGCGTCGCCGCGACCCTGACGACGGCGTCGCCGATGCCGGGCGACGGCGACACGAAGGCCTTCGGCGGCGGCAACCTGCGCTCGGGCAACGTCGGCATCAACCACAACTTCGGCGACCGCCGGAACACCGAGATCGGCGGCGGCGTGGGCTACGGCCCCGGGTCCGTCACGGGCAACATCCGCGCGCAGACCGACGTGTGGCAGTCCAGGGACGGCAACTCGCGCGTGTTCGCCGGCGCCGGACGCAGCCAGGTGCTCAGCGGCCCCGGCAGAGGCCAAGGCGAAAACTCTTTCAACGTCGGCTTCCAGAGGAGGTTCTAGCTCTCCTAGTCGACCCAACATCGCCATCCCTCAAATGATACCTGTAAATTGGTCAAAATCTACCGTCTTTCCTAAATCTAAAGAGTTAGGTCCATAATGTCAAAACCGATCGATTATTGAATGTGATAGCGAAGACATCATGAAGTGTAAATACTGATTTTGTTCACGCGAAAAATAAAAAATTTATTTATTCATTTCAACTGACATTGGTTTAGTGATTGGCTCGCTCTAGGCTCCTGTCCCCACACGTTCTTCTTCAATGCACTTTTGTCTTGATCGGGCTCCGGCTCCAACTTCACATGTTGCAAAAAGCTACGGAAAATTCTGAAAACAGCTTGTGGTAATTCTCCGTAGCCCCCTTGTTAATATTCTCCCTAGGCTCTTCCAGTACGGAGAATATTGATAAGAGGCTTACGGAGAAACCTGGCAAAAAAATTAACAGAATTTTCCGTACCTTTTTACCACAGTGCCACTCGACAAACTGAAGCAGCGGAAAGCTTCACGTGTCACTGCCCGCGCATCGAGTACAACATTATAAGCATAATAAGAAGCATTTCTTCATAATACGAAGCAATTCTACAATGCCTCTATTTTCTTTGTAGTTATGAAGTAAATGCCTCGTAGGCTTTTAAGAGTGGTGGTGACGACAGGCGCGACTGCTGCTGCTGGCCCCTGCGCTCCGCAACCTGGTGCTGGACCCTCGCCTTGGGGATCGCCGGCTGGCGTCGGCGCTGGGGCGAAGCAAGGCCGTCGTCACCGGCCACCTCGACCTCAAGGAGTACGTCTGGCTGCTGCCCGATCCCACCGTGGTCCTGGACCTCCTGTGGCGCAGTCGTGAACACCTCCGTGCGCTCAGCATCTGGATCAACGACCATTCCCAGTTTGAGGTGAGCGCATAGGGTAGCAACACACAGTGCACAGGAGACCGCGGGTGGCGGCCAAAACTCTTTACGCGTTGTGAGCTCCCGAGTCGCTTAAGGGGGCAAGACACTGAAAATGGCCGAAAACTGACTTGTGCGATTGCTTCCACACGCGTTGTTCTACGTTAAAACATATGATGAGTTCAGACCTTACGAAAAGAAGCATTTTGAGCCCAGAACGGCGTGGATCGGACGCTCAAAAACAATATCTGAGGATTTTGCAAAAACGATCAAAACAGGTTTTTTCGTAAAATTTTGTACTTTTTATTGCTTGATGTTCATGGTTGTAGTTCATGAGATAGCCACTTCAATTACCTATATTTTGGCGCAAACGGGGTTGCGATATCTTCATTTTTGCGGACTGAGGGACTTCTTCCAGTTCGATTTTTGCCAATTATTTGATTCCAGTGCAGTCGTTCAACATGCATCTTTCCAGGGATCCTTAACTTACCTTATAAGGGCATCATAACGTTATCATAAGAGTTAAAGTTACTACCCTTAACTTATAACATCTTTTCAGGGTAGGTTATTTTTTTATGTCTCGAATTTGTGTGGATATTCTTTTGCAAGTACTTTCATAAGTCCGTGCCCTTAACCTTCAGCGAACATTGTTTTATGTTACGTCATGAAAGCAGTGTTAAGTTAAATGTTAAGTTAAGGATCCCTGCATCTTTCCTGCCTGTCTCAGCTCGACAGCGACTGCCGGTCGCCCCTGCAGGTGGTGGCAGGGCTGCGCCGGCTGGAGCACTTGCACCTGGACTGGCTGGACGAGCACCCGTACGCGGGGGAGCTGCGGGACGGGCTGCCGACGCTGCGCCGCCTCACGGTGAGCGCCATGCACCCCGAGGACCCGTTCCGCTTCGTGGACGAGGCGCCCCCCGCCCTGGTGGCCGACCTGCTGCGCGGCGCGGCGGCCTCGCTGCGCCACTACCAGCACGACTCCTTCGAGGCCGTGCCCGGCGCCGTGCTCGACCGCCTGGCGGAGTGCGCTGAGATGCGTGAGGTAAGCGTGGGACTGATTGAATGGTGTGCACTCTAAATGTCTTTCGAAGAAATTTCCCATAATACGAAGGAAATGGCGCAAGCATAATGCGAAGGTGGGTTTTCTTCGTACTACGAAGGCTTTTCTTTGTATCTTACAATGAAAAAGGTAAAAAGATTCGTATTACGAAGGAATATTGCTTCGTATTATGCTTGCGCCGAATTCACTGTAACATACGAATAACATAGGTCAAATTTCATTGTAAGACATTTAGAGTGTGAGTGCTGACCAAACTTGGGCGAGAAATACTTCTCCCTGTCTTGTGATGAGAAACAAAATGAACTTGTTTACACACTTAAAACCCTACAAAGAACTGCTCGTTGTAATACAAAGAAAACGGAGGCTTCGCAGCCTTCGAAGGAAATCGTTTGTAATACAAAGGATTTTGTTTGCAAAGGAAAAATCCTTTGTAGCCTACGAAAAACTTCTTCGCAGCCTGCGAAGGATTTTTTCCTTGTATCACAATTGATTTCCTTCGTAGGCTGTGAAGCCTCCGTTTTCTTTGTATTACAACGAGCAGTTCTTTGTAGGGTTTTAAGTGTGTAGCCAATTTCGGCCGAGGGGTCACGGTGGTATTATACGTGTAATACCACGCATTACGGCATTCAAATGCTTAAATTTTGTCGAAGACCCAAAATTGCATTATGTGTATCACGCGGAACACGGAGTTTTTGTGTGGAGAGTTTTTACCGTGTGTTTACGCCCTCGATTTTGGCATTACTATTGAGTAACTCCACCCCAAGGTGGACCGAAATCTGGGATTGGGTCACGGATTCGGTTCAAACTTTGTGGGTTCAATAGGTACCACTAGGACCTATCAGTCCTAAAAGGAAAGTTGGCTAGCTCAAATAGAACCTGAGATATTTGCATTTTTCTAAATTTGACTAATTTAGCGGAAAAATGTCGCTTTCTGATTTTTTTATGGTAAAAGTTGTTTGCTTAGTTCTGGCTTATGTTTCTTCTTTCTAGTCATAAAAAAAGAAGAAAAATGGTGGTAGGCCAAGTTTTGTACGTTGCTTGGTTTGGCCTACTCGAGCAATTTTGTCGAATTCATCGAAACTCTCGTACCCAAAATACTCCACCTTGGATTTGACCCTGGTAAGTCTCATTTCACTTCTTTTACTCTAATTAACAATTGCTATATAGTCCCTAGCACCAACAAGTCCATTTAAGCCAGAAAATCAAAAACACATTTTTCAATTTTCTACTTTGACCTAATTTTGTCGCTTTTGTCAAGGTTGGGGCTTCTACATGAGCTTGGGTGATAGGAAAGATCCTCCCTGCCCTCAATTTAGATAGTATCAACACAAACAAAGAAACCCAAACTCAAAGTGCACTAAAATTTTATAAGGAAATTGTTTCGAGCAAATTTTACAAGCTTACGAGGGGTGTGAGGAATTTAAATCGGAGGAAAATGTGATGCTTCAGCCAAAAGTGGATTTGTGGTTCATTAGTTAGCTTTCTCTGGTAGGATTGGTGCTCTTTTAACCATGAGAATGTTCCTCCTTGATAATCAGTGATAAAACCCTCACTCGGTATAGGGTTGTTGGACTTACGATTTCAACGCATTAACAAAGTAATGACCCATTTATTTTGGTTGTTCGCAACGTGTAAGCTGAACCCCTTGGTCTTAAGTCATCCTGTTGGTCTCAAAAATTAACAAACCAAATGGAACCAGGCTGAGTAATAGAGACTAAGCGGTTGAACTTATACGTTGCAAACAACCTAAATAAATGGGTCATTACTTTGTTAATGCGTTGAAATCGTAAGTCCAACAACCCTATACCGAGTGAGGGTTTTATCACTGATTATCAAGGAGGAACATTCTCATGGTTAAAAGAGCACCAATCCTACCAGAGAAAGCTAACTAATGAACCACAAATCCACTTTTGGCTGAAGCATCACATTTTCCTCCGATTTAAATTCCTCACACCCCTCGTAAACTTGCAAAATTTGCTCGAAACAATTTCCTTATAAATTTTTAGTGCACCTTGAGTTTGGGTCTCTTTGTCTGTGTTGATACAATCTAATTTGAGGGCAGGGAGGATCTTTCCTTTAACCCAAGATCATGTAGAAGCCCTAATCTTGACAAAAGCGCCCATAATAGGTCAAAGTAGAAAATTGAAAAATTGTGTTTTTAATTTTTTTGGCTTAAATGGAATTGTTGGTGCTAGGGACTATATAGCAATTGTTTATTAGAGTAAAAGAAGTGAAATGAGACTTACCAGGGTCAAATCCAAGGTGGAGTATTTTGGGTATGAGAGTTTCGATGAATTATACAAAATTGCTCGAGTAGCCCAAACCAAGCAACGTACAAAACTTGGCCTACCACCATTTTTCTTCTTTTTTTATGACTAGAAAGAAGAAACATAAGCCAGAACTAAGCAAACAACTTTTACCATAAAAAAATCAGAAAGCGACATTTTTCCGCTAAATTAGTCAAATTTAGAAAAATGCAAATATCTCAGGTTCTATTTGAGCTAGCCAACTTTCCTTTTAGGGTTGATAGGTCCTAGTGGTACCTATTGAACCCACAAAGTTTGAACCGAATCCGTGACCCAATCCCAGATCTCGGTCCACCTTGGGGTGGAGTTACTCTATTACACACTTCAGTATACGCACTAACGTCATGGGAATTATTTTTGTGCCTTGGATGATGCAATCTTAAGCACATCCAGGGCGTCAATTTTGTGTCCACCGGGGTTACAAAAATTGTCCAAAGTTGTATCATTGACGGATGTGCTAAAAGTGCATCATCCATGCGATAAAAAATGTCCCATGGTATTTGGTGTGCGTACTGTACTGAGGCTAATTCGACGCGTCCTAAAAGAATAATCCTAACTGTCAGAGCAGTTCCAAGACAATCCTAACTGCCAGAGCTGATCCAAGACAATCCTAACTGTCAGTGCAGATTAAGAACTATCCTAACTGCAGAGGTACCTAAAAGGTTCATGAAGTATCTTCACTGCAAATTAGAGACTTTCGATATATCTGAAATACAATGTCCACCAAGTGTCCACGTATTTATATAATGTTGAAACTTCGTAACGAGCCCTTCGGCAAGGGTATGTCTCATTTTCCTGTATCTTTTGTCCCCGCGAAGGTGGTGGCCAACGGCTCGTGCGTGGAGGCGTCTCACGGCTGGCCGCGCGTCCGCGGCTTGCGGCTCATGTTCGCCGTGCGCAGCTCGGGCGACGTCGCCCGCTTCGCCAGCGCCCTGTCCAGTTGCGAGACGCTGCCGAGCCTGCGCCGCCTGCACCTCAGCGTGTTCCACGACGACCGGGGCCGCCGGGGGGCCGCTGGCGACAAGGCGGCGTGTGGGCGCGCCGTCGCCGCCTTCCAAGCCGCCCGCCCCGACGTCCATATCAGCTTTTCGCAGACGTAGACCAGCTTTGTCTCTGCGCTCGGCGGCACGCGCGGTTTGCTTTGGGTGCGATTCCCTCTCGTGACTATACTTCTTTTGCGGCGATGTGTCACGGACTCCTCTACTTGAATACAAAAGATGAATAAATAGGTGAAGTATCAAACGATTTGTAGTAAGATTGATTCATACACAATTAAGGTTCTTGTAAAGTGGAAAAAAGTGGCCATATGACATTTTTTTTAATACTTGTGTCAGATGTTTCAATTTAGGGGTAAAAGTTCCTTTCTATTACATAAACTCATACCCTAAGACTAGGGCCCCAACTCCTATTAGTTTCTGACTTACGGAGGTTTACATAAACTTTTTGTCGTTTCCAAATTCTCCTCACGACGAAGGATTAGCTACCCAGTCTTCAGATTCTGGCAATTTTATCTATATTTGAATAGGAAAAAATAGTGTTGCCCTTTTTGTAAGGGAAGGTGGGGTACCATGTGACACGGCCACCGTGTGACTTTGGCTTTTTCTCCCAAACGGCCTGCTATCCAACAGCGGTAAGAAGACTCAAAGGAAGGTATCATGAAGGAGAATCGACGTGCAATTCGCCCCGCAAAGCAAAAGTGGCAGCTCTGGCGGCGACCGTCGGAACTACGTCGCCAGCTCCCTGGGTAGGGTTTTCTGGCCAGGGCCAGGCGGGCCAGACACGCTAAGACGCACGGGTCTGTGCCGCTACCGGGGCTACCTCACGGCCTCCACCAGCAAGGCTCATCGCCCCCACCACCACCCGGATTGCTTGAAAAACCCTAGGCACAGCAGCCGCGACTGTGGTGCCATCTCTCGGTTGCTTTGCGGGGCGAATAGGTCGTGACTCTCCTTCGAAAAGGACGGAAATGGTAGCGATCAGAATTGGAAACCGTCTTAAAATAGCTCATTGGAAACTTTTTCCATTTCCCGCCGCGTCCGCTTTTTACCTTTAAAATACATTTTAAGGACATAAGCCATGCAAGATGTTCTTCTTTGATGTTTTAAGCTCTAAATAAGCTTTGGCTCGATTCTCTACGGCATAAACTTTTCCCCTAAAACTGCTGATCTGGGCACCACGTGACACCACTGTCATTCGCTATGGGATTCCACGATTCACTCAATGCTCGGGAACCAAAGATGATAAATTGATAAACTCAACGAAAATAAAAAGCTGGAAGACTTCTACATTCATTCTTTGCACATAGGTACGCTGAATAGGATTTAAACCCTGACAAAAGGCCACTGTCACATGGTGCACTAAGGCTGTCACATGGTGTACTGCGTGGGTTACGAAGTGACACTTTGACTTAGGCCCATTCAACTCGGTATAACTCAGCAACCAAAACTGATAAATTAGAAATCTCAACAGAAATTATACGGTGAAGAATCATTTTGTTCACATGTCAACTTATGGATGTAATGTGATTGGTATTATTGGGTTGCCGGGCAGTTGAACAGAAACCGTCACATGGTACCCCACCTTCCCTTAATATCTGCCTTCGTTTTCCTGAAAAAACAAAACCAAGACCAAAATGGGTCAAAATCTCACAAATTTGAGGAAAAATTAAAGTAGGCCTGGGTAGCTAGTCCTTTGTCGTGAAGAGAATTTGGGAGAAACGACTAAAAGTTTATGTAAACCTCCATAACTCAGAAACTAATAGGAGTAGGGGCCCCCAACTTTGGGAATTAATTCATCTTATAGTGGTTGAATTTTGACCACAAAATGATCTTCCTGTGACAAATATTTCTAGGACATGCTTGTTTCACTTTACAGTATCCTTAAGAGGAATGCTAAGAGACAACTTAGCCACGGTGGCCTTTGGATGGGTTCCTTTCGTCATGCCGATTCTCAACGGTGTTTTCGACTTAGATCATCCCTGATTCTATTCGGTTTTGAATGACTCGCAAACCGCTATCTGATTTTCTCTCGCGCAGTGAAGAGCGGATCCACGCGGAAAACTTAAGCGTGTACTCAAAACACACTTATATGTTTTAAGTGTGTAGTGAGTATACACTCTGAAACCCTTACTAACTATTGAAGCCGTGCGAAGTCAAATAGCTTCATATAACAAAGTATTTTGGACATACGTCAGCTTACCCAGAAAGTAGTTAGCAAGTTACGAACTATTTTTTCTTATACAAAGTAAATTAAACGGTAAAAACGGTTCCTGTTTTTTTCAGGAAGCCTATCGGGATTTCCAGGGAGTTCCTGGGTACCGTGTAGTTTATGTGTTATGAACGGTATGCACAAGATAGTTCGTAAGGTTTTCAGCGTGCACACGTAAGTGCTCTCAGCAAGCGCTTTAGTAAAGAGATGGTTTCGGGAGGCAGGGGACGTTGCGAGAGTTGTCAACTTAGTGGAGGAAAGAGTGAATTGTGGCACACCTTTCAGGGGAAAGCAAAGACACCCCCACCCCCTCCCAAACACTTTGAAAACCTTACACACTATTTTGGGCCTTACAAAGAAAAGCAGCTTGTAATCACAAACTATTTTGAGCATGCATAAACTTAATAAAATACTTCGTAATTTAAAACTATCTCTTCGCATAACAAAGAAAATTAGTTTGTATGTGCTCATAATGGTTTTAAGCGTGACCCGCGACATGCACTTCAAGGAACTTCCGGCGCACCTGCGTGCGTTGAACAACAAGATGCTTCTCAATCTCACTGAAAGATTAGGTACGAGATGCTCTGGTTATGTCCTAAAAGGCACACCTGCAGGTGGTATTGAGTCAGATGGATCAGGTGTCCCTCAAGCAAATCGGCTTTATCACTGTCTACTCATGTCAATAGCAAGGGCCTGTATACGTGAAGGGCCATACGCTAAAGTGTCATGGGACTTCTTCTGTCCCATGAGTGATGCAATTTTTGGCACATCCGTTGGTAATACGATTGTGATACAAATTCCAATGAACCAGCAAATTGCAACAGGCTCCGGCCAATTTGTATGAAGTGGTGGACACAAAATTGTTTTACCGACGAATGCGCTGAAAATTGCATATCGTTCATGGGAAAAAAGAAGTCCCATGACGTTTGTTTAATGTGCACAGTGGAACGCAAACTATCCTACCCTTGAAGGCTTACCCCGTGTTGTAACAAATTCGTTGGAAAATAATAGTTCGAATTCACAAACCATTTCCTCCTATTACAAACAAAACAAAATTTGTACCCATGCTTGAGAAACTTAGTACGGATTTTAGCGTGAGTGTAAAGTAAGGTAAAAAATCAATTGTGGGTCACGAATCAATTGTGGGTCATTTCTTTCGACGGGTCACCGCAACCCCGGCGGAGATTGAATCGATTTGAATTTCGCGGTAGACCTTCCTCCAACCTTTCTTTGTCTCCCCAAATAGCGTGTATGTCCGAGCGACGACTGTAACAGCTCCTATCAGGCTTCAAAGGAAGGCCCTTCAAAAAGTCGCGAAAAATGCGCCCATCCAACGAGCCGAAAAATCGTTTGTTTTTCAAATTGCCACCGTGAAGCTATTACGAGGTAAAACGGGACGTCCTTGCTGATTTAGGTTCATAATAGGTCAGGGAACATAAATTTACCATAGTACAGCCGAAATCATTCGATGCCATGGTGCGCGGGTGATGGCAAAGTAGCGTTCGCTACCATGTCCGACCCGTTATTTTTGACGAATTTTGCGGTAGTTTTTCTAATATTTTTTGTTTTCTGCGCTTCTGAATGACTGATGTATCACAGTAAATTCCATTTTTCTGCTCAGTCACATATAGTACTACGATACGAAGGTTGTTAAGCTTAGGCTACAGCCCCGAATGACAACGCTAGCTCTTACTTCCGGTCCGCCATAAGGCTTTTTTTGTTGGGAAGGGGGCATTGCGGGGCTTACATAGCGCCCGGAAGGGGACCGCTCTCTAACTGCAGGCTAGGCACCCGAGGCCAGTGCGGCCCTGTAGGAGTCAAATCAATCCCTACAGACTAAATATTCTGACTGAAATAGATTATAAACTGTAGCAATACCTCACAATGACAGGGTGTGGTGTTGGATTGTCTACCACACCGGCGGCCCTAGAATATGCACTATAAAAGTTTCGTCTCTAGTCCAGGACGTTTAACTCACATCTGTCTCACAGTGAAATAAGCCTGTTTATGTCGGTTTATGTATTTTTCCTCTTTGAGTGAAAAACGTGCCTGCTTGGTTTATTGAGAACCAGGGACCTTTTATTAATAAAAATAAGAAAATATCTTGCAAAAGTGGTCAATTTACAAGCAAAAAGACGAAATGGCCCACAATTGATATGACCCAGAATTGATTCATTGTACTACAGATCCTGCAGTTTTCACGATTCCGAAAAATAAATTCAGAAGTGAATTCCTCTCGCATTTAAGCAAATCATATCCAAATTTGAGCTTTCTACAATGCTGACCCACAACTGGTTCCAAAAATCAATTGTGGGCCAAAACAGACTATTTTTATAACAGCCACAGCTTAGTAAATATGGATGATAGACGGGGCTACTATGCTGCAAAACGTAGTCCAAGGACCATAGTTAAAGGCCGCACATGCACTTTTGTCACCAGGTCAAAATTAAAGGCCTTAATTTGGAATTTTCAAAAATGTGACCCACAATTGATTTTTTACCTTAACGTTAATTCGTCAATTAACGTTAACGGCGTTAAGTAACTTCGTTAATCGTAAAATTAACTTTAACAGCACTGGTGTGGAAGGCGGAACGGGCGCGGGCAGGGAGCCGAGAAACCTCTGTCAGTAGGACTGTTGGTACGGTCGCCGCACTGTTTAAAAAGGTACTTTCTCATATATGACGAGGTGCCGCGATGTGCTGTAAATGTTTCGGAAAGAGCTACCATTTATTGTTTTTAATTGCAATTCTGTTCGCGAAATCATAACAACTGTTGGGAAAAAAATGAGTGCTGACTGAATCTAGGTGAGAGCACGAATCGTTTTCATTAATCGTCTTGCAGTCTGCAAGACGAACCGGCGAACCCCCACTGGGTGACGTGCTCTGCTTGCAGTCTAGCTTAGCAGCCACTACACTTGAAGAACGGCATAAAATTACGTTTTACACGGTAAAAACGTCCCCTTGGTATTTAAGGGGATTTTTTCTAATCCAAGGGAATAAAATTAAGGGACTCCCTTAAAATTGAGTGTCGATTTCAAGGCACTCCCTTGAAAATTGATAAAAGCAAGGGACTCCCTTGGAAGTTCGGGCTGGGGACGCGGACATGAAAGTGAGGTTTCGGCACTGCTTGTTTTCACGATTAGTTTTTACGGTATCAATAGCTTCTATTGTTTTTCTTGCTTTGACAACTGAACGAAATCAACACCTATTATCACGCAAACAATCCCAATCCCCCATTTCACAAAATATGAAAGGTCAAAGTCGCGAGGTGTAGCGGCCACACACTCTAAAAAAAATTGTGGTAGAAATCCTATAAAAGTATCGGACGCATTTAACCTATTCGGTATAGGATTTTTCCCACACAGGACATGGTAATTTTACCATGTGTCGATATGGCAAAAATCCTATACATGTTGTTAGGTTTCTACTATATTAGGGTGTGGGAAAAATACTACACCGTGTATGGTAAAAATCCCATACGAATTGTGGGATATTTTCGTTACATGAGGCGGTAAAACTCCTATTCAAGCATAGGAAAGCTTGTTTAGTGGATCATCGTTCGGGAAAACATGGCGTCACATCTCACGGGAAGGCATTTCCAAAAATGAAGTAATGAGTGAGGATTCCAGTAGAGGTAAACTCAAACTCGGAAGACAGTTCAGTCCTGTCTAGGTAACCCTCAGACGAGGTGGACCTCTTAAACATGAAGAGGATCTTGCGTGCACCCAACCCAATGGCCGACCGCAGTCGCCAGCGAGTGGCAACATGGAGATGCGTTTTTCTCGACTATAGTGTCATATTTTGTTTAAAACTGGAAGCCAACGGCTAGGGCTGACACTTACTTAGGCAACAGATGATATAGTTGTCGAAAATTATTTACTTTAGTAACATAAATCGGAAATACTTATTGGTGAACGGGCACGGCGCTCCAAGCGCCACCTAGCGGCAGGTTTGTGAAACCTGCCCATACCCTTACCCACAGTTTACGTTTTTACAAGGCAACTTAACAATAGACGATGTCAAAATGCTTTGGAGCGCTACGTTTATTTTCAGTCCCATTATACTAGGGGTACGCGCCGTTTAGTTTGGGCGAGTAGTAGGCGAGCGATGCGTCTGAACACATTCTTATATGAGATGGTGAAGAATATGTGCAAAATAAGGCCAATACGGGGTCTTCCATAACAAAAGGGCCGGACTTAATGTCATTTTCGTGATTATCCTGCTGAAAACTGCAGGAAACAATAGGAAACTAAACATTGAAATTTTGGTCACAAATTGGTAAATTTTGGGAAAAGTAAAGGTCTGGGATGAAATCGGAAGTCATTTTCGTGATCAGCACACCAAAAACTGCAGGAAACTATGTAAAACTCGACTTGAAAATTTTGGTCCGAAATTGGTAAATTTTAGGAAAAGTAATGGGCTGGGATGAAATTGGAAGTCATTTTCGTGATCAGCACACCAAAAACTGCAGGAAACTAGATAAAACTCGACTTGAAAATTTTGGTCCGAAATTGGTAAATTTTGGGAAAAGTAAAGGTCTGGGATGAAATCCGAAGTCATTTTCGTGATCAGCACACCAAAAACTGCAGGAAACTATGTAAAACTCGACTTGAAAATTTTGGTCCGAAATTGGTAAATTTTGGGAAAAGTAAAAGGTCTGGGATGAAATTGGAAGTCGTTTTCGTGATCAGCACACCAAAAACTGTAGGAGTCAATGACTCACCGAGGAAATTTTGGCCCAAAATCATGTAATTCTAGTTGAATAAGTATGGGTCTGCTGTTGTTAACATGAACGCAATTTCTAAGTATGTTTCCTGTTCACGGTGTCGTACCATGAACCCTGACCCTGTTACTCAGTCGAGTAACATTCAACTGCCAGCATTGAATTGCTTAATACGATTCACAAATGCCTCAATTACCATTTGATATCTCCTTGTTGTTGAACTTATGAATACACAATGTTATTAGTAATACCTATAAAGCCTTTTATCTTCCTTTTATTTTAAACTAGCGGATGAAACTATATTGATTTATCTGAATTAATTAAAAAGAGACACATTTACAGGCAGGCTGATTGCAACTACTTTATGGAGAAGACTTTCTATCAGATCCAATGAATTGTTCCATAGAATCCGATGTCGAGCCCACTTTTTGCTAAACGCAAGTTAATCTTATTCATAATGATAGTCATGATGTGATATTTAATCTTTGAAACAGTATAGCATAAGTATTTACCTGACATTCAAAGTAAATTAAAAAGAGAGCCAACTAAAACCTTGACCGACACAAATTACCAGTTGTCGCAGACGATGTATGATGAAGTTAAAAGAATCGTCTCATGAAATCATATGATCAAGTCACTGAATCGTCTCATTGAATCAGATGTCAATGTCAAACCTTGTATGCGCTCCACTCACTCACCGTATGGTTATCTTTAAGATTAGTACTATAGTAAACTTACAGCATTGCAATGAAGCCTTTTCCAAGAATCAGTGCCAAGAGTCAGCAAGGGCTATTTATTTTTGCAACATTAGTGTCCAGAGTGTACTTATAGAATGTATTAATTTATTCTCTAACTGTTATTTGAGCAAAGCAAACAACTAAAAAGTATAGTGTCTGAGAATAAAAATGGAAATACACTCACAAAGGTTAAAAAGACCAAATCATTCTTGCAAATATCAAACACACTCCACTGACCAAAACATTTCCTCTGTAGCGGTGTAGCGGGGGAGGGGAGGGGGCGGACGGACGGACGAACCGCGTAATAATTGTCACTTTCATTTTCCGTATTTCACTGAGTTGACACCCGGAGGGGTTTCAATCATTCAAAAATATCAAAAAACTATGACCGTACTCACTTCTAAGCCCTTCTGCTTTTTAGTTTGTTTTATTTGCCAATGTTTTGCTAGGTCCCGTATTTGAGTCGCGGCCGCAAGATAAAAATTGCTACGAGCTGCCACCCACTCCCAAACCTAACCACGCTAAGAACCTAATTAAAAAAGATTTTTTAAATATTTCAAACAGTAGTAATCGTGAATATAAGAAAAACTCCCCCTGGGGGAGTTTTAGGAGCCTTCCGGTGCAAAATTTTTGAAACTATTTGTGCGGTAGTTGCTGAGAAACGTGAGTGAGTTACAGACAGACAACGCACGACCAGTCACTTTTTGGTGCCCCAAACACGGCAGGGGCTCGCTATCGCTCGCCAAAATCTCGTAAAATTTCGCAAGGATTTAAGGGGCAGTCTCGTCCCTGCCCCCTTTTTTTGGGGGGGTTTTTCCCCCCTCTTTTGATGACGATGATTTTTTAATATACCTTTAGAGACAAACGGAAAAAACCAAATGAAAAAAGGGAAATTTTTTACAACATTTTCAAAAAAAATATTTTTTTTTGTCTTCAGTTGAAAGGGGAGTTATGGGGAAATGCAAAAAAGCCGACAAAACATAAAAAATTTCACTGCGCGACAATTTTCTCCGAAAGTTCTTAACTTTTTGGCAATCGGTTTGCGGCATCTTGAAGATAAAAAAATCCTCTTTACTTTAACCTACAATCGCCATATAGCCCAAGGATTACACTTTTTAAAACGTAACCAAAAACCTATACAAACTTAGGAACGGTTTTAATTTAGGTTTTCCTTGGGCTATATGGACAATTGTAGGTTAAAGTAAAGGTGATGTTTTCATCTTCAAGATGCCGCAAACCGATTGCCAAAAAGTTAAGAACTTCCGGAGAAAATTGTCGCGCAGTGAAATTTTGTATGTTTTGTCGGCTTTTGTTGCACTCCCTATAACTCCCTTACAACTGAAGACAAAACAAAATTTTTTTTTTGAAAATGTTGTAAAAAATATGTTCTTTTATTTGGTTTTTACCGTTTGTCTCTAAGAGGTATATTTAAAAAATCATCGTCATCAAAAGAGGGAGGGAAAACCCCCCTAAAAAAGGGTACAGGGACGAGACTGCCCCCTTAAAACCATAGCTCATTTGCTTAAATAGTTCTCAGAGTTTCCGCGACTTTCAGAGACTTACCCATTTCAAGTTTTACTGAAGAAGTCGAAATAATCCAAAACCACATGAGATAATGGGACAGAACAAGATACAAAATAACTTTAAACCGGTGTTAACGAATCGTCTATAGTGCCAATTTCTAAAGAACGATTTGAAACACATGAGCTTTTGTTTACTTTTCTCTGGGCAGTTTTGCCGCCTTAGTCCCTGTGCAGCCTGTTACCATGAATATCCGTTTTGTTCCCCTCTCTCCTCCAAAGATTTTTCAGAAATGTTTGGGATTCTTACTAATGCGTTGTAGGAAAAGCACTATACAACGGCCTGAAGTACGTAATAGGATTTCTACTAAAAAGTGTGGCAAAAAACCGATCAAGAGTACAGGAAATCAAATTCCTATACCCGGTTCGGATTTTTACTACACCGCATTGGCAAAAGAACGAAAAGCATAGGAATTTTCCAAATCACGTATAGGATTGTCGTTTCCCATACCGAAGTTGGTACTTTTACCATACGACGGTGTAGTACAAATGCCATTATTTTTTAGAGTGCATTTCAAGCGACTTGCTTAGAAAACTACAGAATTCCAAGCGAGTCCCTTGGAATTACTCAAACCGACCAATTTTTAAGGGGACCCCTTGGAATTTGAGCTAATTCCAAGGGACTCTTTTGGTTTTGCTAGATCCCGGGGATTCCAAGGGGACGTTTTTACCGTGATAGCTCTACCAGTGTATGATTCGCTCATCAAAACTGCGCAACGCATTGCCAATGACGCGCAGAAACGTCATAAGATCGTCATAACCTCAACGGGAGTCAGGCGCTGCGTTGTGATGTCGGAAGTAGAGACACCCTGAGTGCCTTAGCGAGGTGTGACTCAGTCCTGCTATCTGTGGCCATCTTCAGCCTGTGGCACTTCAGAATCAGCAGATAGGTGCGCCCCGACGATTTTTCCACGCTACGTACTTTTCTGCAGCGCACCGAAAAGAAACAAGTCAATATAAACGAAGGCTGCGCACGCCAAGGTCAGTTCTTCGACGTAGCTACTTGCTGTGAAGTGCCAGTATGTGGTTGTGCTGGCTGCTCTGTCTGTCCGTGCTGAGCGTGGACGCAAGGGGGAGTCTCGCCGGCAGAACATTCGATGGCCCGACCATCGACATCCCGGAGGGCTTCCTCATTGGCGCCGGCTCGGCAGCTTTCCAGATCGAGGGGTCGGAAAACGCAGATGGTGAGTAGCACACACTATTTCAACCGAATGTGATATTTGTTAGAATGTTAATTTTGTCACGTTCGCTTAGGAGTAGGTTAGGGAAGAAAAGTGCAGGGTGCGCACAACACCATGGCCTGCAGTTATCCTCGTCGCCTTTTTGATAGGGATTCCGCCTTCGGATTTTCATTTCAATTCATTTCAACTTAAGTTGAAATTACTCGAAATAACTCAAAGTCAAGACATCAGTTCTATGACGGTGCACTCTTCTTACCCTGTAGTGCTTTCCTTCCCCATCGTACCCCTTAATAACGATGTCACATTCGTTTGAGTGTTGATCCACGACAACCTTATCAGACGATCGTGTCACGTTCAAACAAATGTGGCATCGTATTTAAGCGAACGTGACAATAAATATTCCAATGAAAATAACATTTTGATTGTTAAGGCAAGGGCCCAAGTGTGCTGGATGGTCTGGATACGAAGGGGGCGGCAGACTCCTATCGTCGCTACAAGGAAGACGTTCGGGCAATAAAAGATCTGAAGGTAAGTCAGAAATGTTGACTCCTATTGTGACTTGTATCATAACTTATTTATTTTCCGATGTGCTCTTTCCGGACCAAATTTAAAGTATGTGCCAATAGGATAGAGGAAGATGCCTATGAACTTGTAAGGTCATAGGTGGGCTCTGTCCTGAGCTGTGCGGGTGGTAAAAGTGTGTCTATTGCGACTTTTTTTGGGGGAAACTTAACTTTTCTTCCTACCCTAGACGAAGGCCAAGTCCCGGCCAGTGGGCCATCACCCGGCCAACACCCGGCCAAGTCCGGCCAACACCCGGCCCAGGCCCGGCCATCACCCGGCCAAGTCCGGCCAACACCCGGCCTGGGCCCGGTCAACTCTGGCCAAACCCGGCCTCGGCCAACACCTCGCCATCGCTTGGCCAGCACGCGGCCCATTCCGGCCATACTAATTAAACGGCCGAAAAAGGGTATTTTCGCTGTCTAAAGCGCTTCCGAGGCTCCCCATAACACTCCCGGCGCCTTTTTCGGTACCGCGGTATTAGTGGGTAGGCGAGCGTGTGTCGGGTCCGAAATGGCATACGATCATGTGTGGTCTAGTCCTTAATGGAAATGGTAAACAGTGGGTAGGCAGCCCCGCAGACACGCCTGTTGAGCAGGCTGGCCTACGCTGTACCCTGGCAGGCGCTGGCTCGGCCCTGGCAAATGGCAACGCGGGTGACATGGCGATCAGGCACCTAGTGATTCTAATGCCGGAAAATTTCCGGGGAAAAATGCAGAAAATTTCTGAAAATTTCCGTATTTTTCCAAGAGCCCCGGAAAAGATGGAAAAATTCAAAAAAATGCGCATTTTGCATGTTAATGAAGTCACATGACAAAATCGCTGAATTCCTGTTATTTTTGAACACAAAAGTCAGTCGCAATGACTTCGTAACATTGTTTTTCGTGGCTTTCGTGGTTGTGGTCGCCTGCTGAAGCTTCTAGAACCGTAGAACGGGGTAATATGAGACAAATTTCGAGGTTTTTCGTGGATTTCCCCCTTTTAATTTCATTTTGAGGTACTGAGGTGTTCATCACTTGTTCATTGACCCTTTGGCTACTCTCCCACCAAATTTCAGATTTTTAGGTGCAGTAGGGACCTTTCAATTACTCTCGGAATGCCGTCCCATATTTCCCTGCAATGTGGGGTAACATGAGACAAAAGAAAGAAATGTTAAAGAAGTATGGATAATTAAATCATTTAGGCGGGTTTGGAGCTTTTTAAGTTCTTTTCATTCATTTTAAAGATGATTGGAACCTATAATGGAGACGATATAAAATCTGGAGGGGAGAAAGATAGGTGTCACTAAAGAGAGCTCAAAAATGTATAAGAAGTCATGAGTTGTGCCTGTCACATGAAAATACTAAACGAAGAGCTTAGATACCGGTCAGGTAGCAAAACAAATTCGTGTTAAAATCATTATTACTTGAAATTATTAACAGTGGAGTATGTTTGGCCTCATATTTCAAGCGAAAAGAGGTGTCTATATTTTCCCTGCAAGGTAACAAAATTGTATTCCATCTGGAACAGGCAGCCCGAGAGTAGACATGACGGAACAAAATTTTGTCCTGATTATGTTGACATAATTGCCTACAGATTTAAACCTCGTTCGGACGAGAACCCAAGTTCTAACCGAGGTTTCTGGGGAGGTTTTTACGAACTTTATGAAACTTGTTAAAATTAAGAGTTTTTACCTTTGGTTCTAAATAGCCCTGGCGAGTCTCTGATAGCCTCCGTGCGTTTTCTGTGAGCTGCCACGGCCTCCTAGATCACGACAAAAAATTCACGGTAGTCTTCTGAACAACCGCTAGAGAGCAACACGACAAAAACCGAAAAAAGTGCGCTTTGTCTCGATTTTCCTTCATGTCTCATATTACCCCGTTCTACGGAAGGCAGTGAGGGGGATGGACACAAACGTAAGTGCATCGGTATAAGCAGTTGCCTTGTCTGGCGAATGTCAGGTGTTGTCTCAGTAGTCCATCACAAGTGTGAGGCAAGCTAAAAAGAGTTGCTACGCTGCCCACCTTTTAAGTATTGATTCACTCGCCCCCGCCGATCTCGTCGCCGTCGCTAGATTTGATTTTGACTGCAAATGTCACAATGTGGATAGGGATAGGGGTGGATAAATAAGTATTGTCAATAAACGGCCTTACGGAAAAGTATTGCCTTCAGAACGGCGATACATAGAAATATCGCCAACTGTACAATAAAAGTACAACAGGGATTGTAGAAAGTACAACGAGTATTGTACAAACCACAACGAGACCTGGTCGGCACAACGCTCATCGTGCCGGCTTCATTGTACCAGGTGGCTCAGAAACCCCGAGACAAAATGATTGCAGGCTACACGCCTGCAGCCGTGCATGCGGGCTTGCCTACGCTCCGGTCTGCGGGCGCCGGGACGCTCTAGGGTGGCCACTCGTCCCTGACGCACTGTCCACCGCGGCGCTGTCCTTCGCGGCACGGCGCAGTCCGCGGCGCTGTCCTTCGCGGCACGGCGCAGTCCGCGGCGCTGTCCTTCGCGGCGCTGTCCTTCGCGGCACGGCGCAGTCCGCGGCACGGCGCAGTCCGCGGCACGGCGCAGTCCGCGGCACGGCGCAGTCCGCGGCACGGCGCAGTCCGCGGCACGGCGCAGTCCGCGGCACGGCGCAGTCCGCGGCACGGCGCAGTCCTTCGCGGCGCTGTCCTTCGCGGCACGGCGCAGTCCGCGGCACGGCGCAGTCCGCGGCACGGCGCAGTCCGCGGCACGGCGCAGTCCGCGGCACGGCGCAGTCCTTCGCGGCGCTGTCCTTCGCGGCACGGCGCAGTCCGCGGCGCTGTCCTTCGCGGCGCTGTCCTTCGGCGGACAGCCCCACGGCGACGGCGCTGCGAAGGACAGCGCCGCGGTGGACAGTGCGTCATGGACGAGTGGCCACCCTGGAGCGTCCCGGCGCCCGCAGACCGGAGCGTAGGCAAGCCCGCATGCACGGCTGCAGGCGTGTAGCCTGCAATCATTTTGTCTCGGGGTTTCTGAGCCACCTGGTACTTTGTACAACAATCGTTTTACTTGAAAAGTACACTAAATTCCTGATAAAAATTTTGCCAGAAATTAGTGTATTTTTGCAGTGAACCTTGCACCACTAGCTTCAACACGCAGTTCGTTCTCTTCAGTTTTTTATTTACAGTTCTTCCCTCAATTGTGCGTTTTCAGGTGAGTACCGCAGCCCATCTGGATCAACCTACTGTTGAGGGAGCAGCAGTCATCAGCCCTACAGGATATCCCAGCGGTTCTCAACCTTTATCGGCTCGCGACCCCAAATTTGCAGCCAAATATTTCCGCGACCCCCAGGAATAATTTCGCAACCCTACAGGACCCCTCCTTTAGCATGCCTTTGTTACGGGGTGCGATTATCCACCTTCGTAAGGGAGCAGTATTGTCTCAAAGTTGCTCAAAACGGTTACAAATGCCTTTGAAAAATCGTGTTTTGGGCCGACTTTAAGCAGAAACCGCGCCTGATCGGAGACGGGCCTTCGTTTTTTTCCAACAGGCAATTGGTCTTTGGACCTACCTTTAGCATGCCTTTGTTACGGAGTGCGATTATCAGCCTTAGTTTGGGAGCAGTAGTGTCTCAAAGTTGATCAAAATCGTCCTAAGTGCCCTGGAAAAATCGTGTTGTGGGCCGACTTTAAGCAGCCACTGCGTCTGATCCGAGGCGGGCCTTCGTACTTTTCCGACGGGCAATTGGTCTTTGGTAGGGTCAGGGCGGGGAAAAACTAGACAGGGGAAGAACTGGACGCCCCATATTTTACTTCAAATGCCGTATGCACAGACTTAACTATCGTGCGGGACCCGCTGATGGCACGGAGCAACTTTTGATACTTTGTTTAGCTGTGAATACTGTATTCGAAGTTAAATATGGGGTGCGCAGTTCTTCCCCTGTCCAGTTCTTCCCCGCCCTGACCCAACTCACCTGAAAACGCACAATTTAGGGAAGAAACTGTAAATAAACAAGCTAGGGCCCGCCCTTCCGTCGAACCGAGTTGCCAGCTCCGCTTCGCTGCGCCGGCAACTCGGTTCGACAGGGGGCCGGCCCAGCTTGGCCTGCCGGCGGCCTTTCCTCGGGCCTTCGGCCCTCGCATCAGACCCAACTTGGCCAGTCGAAGGCCCGGGCCTTCGGCCCGCTCGCATCACACACACCGTGAGCGGGTAAAGCAAAGTTATCGATGTACCATCGTGACTTAGGCCCGCCCTTCTATTCACAATATGCAATAGTCCTTACACTTTTTACTCCAACTGTCCTAAGAATATGCCCATTCCATTTGTCTCTTCGCCCCCATTCCGAAAATACCCATATTTGCCATGCTACTGCAACTCCTTGCAATAGAGGCACAGCAGGAGCGCAAAACGAGACCGTCGCACTTTTTCCCATGACTCATGAAGGCGGGCTCCTGGACCCCCCTTCCGACCCCTCGTTGAAGAGGTCTTGCCAAGACCTATCGAAAACTTAAGTAAAAATTTTCAGTCGGTCGACCCCCTTTTTTCAAGATCCTGATGTGACTAATAGACGAAGTCGGGCTCCTGGACCCCCTTTCCGACCCCTCGTTGAAAAGGTCTTGCTGAGACCAATCGAAATCTGCAATAAATTTTTTTAGTCGGTCGACCCCCTTTTTTGAAGATCCTGGTCTGGCCAACTTGTAAAAGCGGCCGATGAGGTCGGGACCAGGTCCATTCATCTTGTCTCGGCGCCCCGATTCCAAAAATACCCCCATGTGCCCTGCTAGCACCAATAATGGCGGAAATCCCCCTCCCGCTCATGTAAACCATGATGCACCTGCAGCAGCCCTTGTGCGACCCGGACGGGATTTGCACCACCGGATTATTTGTTTGGACGGTACTCCTGAAGTACCCTCCAAATCTGGTTACTCTAGCTCAACTCCTTCCTTGTACACAGACGCCAACAACAACAACAACAACAACAACAACAACAACACACAGACACAAAGGCAAATGCATAGGCCCTCCCCCTATTTTTTGAATAGAAGGGCGGGCCAAAAAAAGTGAAGAGAACGAACTGTGAGTTGAAGCTTGTGGTGCAAGGTCCAATAGTAAATGGTCTGCCCAACCCCGGCCACACCACTGAAAAGGGGTGCCTGATCGCCATGTCACCCGCGTTGCCATTTGCCAGGGCCGAGCCAGCGCCTGCCGGGGTACAGCGTAGGCCAGCCTGCTCAACAGGCTTGTCTGCGGGGCTGCCTACCCACTGTTTACCATTTCCATTAAGGACTAGACCACACATGATCGTATGCCATTTCGGACCCGACACACGCTCGCCTACCCCAATACCGCGGTACCAAAAAAGGGCGCCGGGAGTGTTATGGGGAGCCTCGGAAGCGCTTTAGACAGCGAAAATACCCTTTTTCGGCCGTTTAATTAGTATGGCCGGAATGGGCCGCGTGCTGGCCAAGCGATGGCGAGGTGTTGGCCGAGGCCGGGTTTGGCCAGAGTTGACCGGGCCCAGGCCGGGTGTTGGCCGGATTTGGGCCCGGGGTGTTGGCCAGGTGAGGGCCCGGGGCCTGGGCCGGGTGTTGGCCGGATTTGGGCCCGGGGTGAGGGCCCGGGTGATGGCCCACTGGCCGGGACTTGGCCTTCGTCTGGGGATATTGCATAAATTCAACCCCTCCACGGAAAAAATAACCCTTCAGTAATCAAAGGGCGTCCATAATTAAAAATTTTTTTTTTCGTGTGCTGAAACGAACCACTGGTTGTATCCAATCTTATGCAATTTGGGGAAACAACCATCAATTAATAACACATACATAAATAGAGTCTAGGTAGGACCTCTATGATTGTCGCACCTCTTTTCCTTAAAGACACACATGTTTTATATAATGTTGGTCCAGGCACCCCAGTCCAGTCTCATCCTCAAACATATTTTGTGCCCATTAGATATGGAATCACCCGAATATCCCGTCCAGCGCACTAAATTACTTTGAAATTTTTTGTGCATCAGCTTAGCACAAAATGGAACATCCGTTTCGATAAGCACGAATTTCATCCGCAGCAACGCACACTTTCGTGCTTAATTACGCCAAAATTCGTACATTTAAAAACGCATGCTCAATTTTGCGCGAAGCTTATTCACCGAAGTACACATACTATTGTACATTTTTGTGGATAAGCTTTGCACAAAATTGAGCATGCGGTTTGAGATGCACGAATTTGTGCGTTACTACTAAGCACGAAAGTGTGCGCTGTTACACATAAAATTGGTGCGTATTTAAACGCATGTTCATTGTTTAATTTTGTGCAAAGCTATGCACAAAAAAGAACATAATAA
This sequence comes from Thrips palmi, assembly GCF_012932325.1. Lineage (NCBI taxonomy): Eukaryota > Metazoa > Arthropoda > Insecta > Thysanoptera > Thripidae > Thrips > Thrips palmi. The sequence goes on along the minus strand of NW_023144625.1, from coordinate 5,694,744 downwards.
ATTGGTGTGCATAGTAATTTGGTGGGATCCAATGCTGAATGAACCAATCTACGTTCTCTTTCTCAAGCTGCAAGCTTATCGGTTTTCCGTGTCCTGGCCGCGCGTCCTGCCTGACGGCGACAGCAAGAAGCCCAACCAGGCTGGCGTCGACTACTACAACAACCTCATAAACGAGCTCATCGACAACGGCATCCAGCCAATGGTGAGAGTCGTTACAAGTATTTCGTTCCTTGGGAAAATTTGTGCTCCATTGATTTGAACTAGTCGCTTCAAATGTTGCGAACACTAATTGGATGACTGAAGGGGTCTATTGCGGACAATGAATTCCTAGTCCGATTGGACTGCTAGCAACTTTCAGAGATGTGAGTTTTTCTACTGACAAGTTCCTTTGTTCTCTGTGCTAAATAGATTGGGCATTAACAAAGGTACCTCTCAAACAAAGTTGCTGCAGGTCTCTTCGGAAATTCTCAAGATTCTTCATGAACTTGTGAACAATCTTCGGGAATTTGCGAAAGTTCCTGCGGCAACATTACAGAAGAAGCTCGACTATTTGGTAGAATTTTGCAGTGTATTATGAGGACGCTAGATGCTTTGCAGGCATGCGAATTGCGAGCTGTGTTCCTCGCCTTCACGGTACGAGCCCTTCTTCCTTCTTCTTCCAGATTACCATGCTCCACTACGACCTTCCCTTGGAGGTGCGAAAGAAAACGGGAGGTTGGACGGATCGGAGAATGGTTGACGCCTTTGCTGAGTACGGCGACTTCCTGTTCGAGAATTTCGGTGACAGGGTAATTGCTTCAGAGCATTACTCAACGCAGATGACCGAGGAAACACTACAAACTGAAACTGAGAAGTACACACTTGCAAATGCACCCTCGGGAATAGACGCACTTACGACTGCATGCTTGGCCCCGTCACTCCATGTGCTTGCACACTGGTAAAACTGGAGCGTAGTTGTATGCTTCATTGAAGCATACAACTACGCTTGAAGACTTAACGCTTGACGTCAAGCGTATGCATTTAGATAGGCGGGAGAGAGGCGAAATGGAGAACTACGCTTGAAGCCGAGCGTAATTCTACTACGCTTGAAGAAAGGCGTAAAAGTACGCTTGAGTTCTACCAGTGCAATGCTTGCCAAGCATGAAGTGGTAAGTGTGCACCTGAGGTATGCATTGGTGAGGGCGTGCACACTTAACGCATTTGTACTATTTTGTACGTGGTCGCACACAATATAAAAGTTGCGAACTTTGTCGAATTCGTGCGATTCTGCGCCCAAATTTATTCGAAAAGCACGCATGTGCTGTGAGACCATGTTCAAAAATAGTACAAAGGAATTCGGAGAATATCTAATAAGCAGTCAGGTTTGCAGTGAAGCTGTGCGCTGACTTAGCGATGACTGGTTCCGAAACAGGTGAAATTGTGGACCACCGTCAATGAGCCTAACTACTACTGCATGAGCAGCGCCATGGGAGGGGGTGGCCAGAACCCTGGCGATGACTACAAGTGCGTGCACCATGTCATCCTGGCGCACATGAAGACGTACCGGATCTACCAGATGAAATATAAAGCAATCCAACAAGGTAACCCAGATTTCCCTCTCTTATGCTCTGAATGAGATCGGTCATGTCCCTATGAATATCATGCTAAGTCAGTCTGGAGAGAACGGTTCTCTATCTGTTTTTACTGCCTGCTTCTTATAGCAGACGCCGTTTTGGGGGGGGGGGAATCATTTTTTGCCTATTGACAGCGGTAAAGTGTTGCATCTTGCCTATCTTTTAGGCGGCAATCTAACAGGGGGGGGGGGGGGAATTGTCCTTTCGCCCCTCCTCTGGATCTGCGCTTGGCAGACGCATTTCTGTTAGCAACCACAGTACTTTGTTGTTTTTCAAAGCATTACTTGGCAACTTCTTATTACCGTACTAATGACGGTTTTTAAATAAATTACAAAAAAGTTCTGAGAAGAACTCGAGAAGAAAAAAGTAAGTACGCAAAACTCGTGAGAATGAGTGTACTGTTGCAAAAGTACGGCTTTTGTCCTTTTTGATCTCTTCTTAACTTCCGTCTCCGCTCTTCTCAAAAGTCAAAAGTACCCTACTCAGTCCTGAAATTGTGTTCGCTTTGATGTGAAGGCAAGGTCGGCACTGCCGCGCTGGCGCTGTGGGCCACACCCAACACGACCTCTTACGACGACATCCAGGCGGCCGAGCGCACCAACCTGTTCATGCTGGGCCTCATGTACCCCCCCGTGGTCTTCGGCGACTACCCTCCCCCGTGAGGGAGCGCGTCGACTACTACAGCCGCCTGGAGGGCCGCAACGGGGTCCAGGCTGCCGCACTTCACCGCCGTGGAAAGGAAAATCTGATCGGTACGCATGCCATGCTTCTTTTGAATTTTCTGTAACACTCCAAACCTGACTGTCTACTTAGCACACTCACTGTTATCCCAGTTGCGATACTTTTACCTAAAAAACGTGTGACTATATTCAAAATGTGATCCCCACGAATCTTTGCTCCTCAGCAATGTTTTTGTATAAAAAAATTCTGCAATGATCTTAGTAGTTTTTCTGCTGTGAATATCGGAATTATTGCAAGAAACAGCGATTTGGACAACAGAAAAATGCCATCCAATTAGGCCTAAATCATTTCAGTTTTTTGCGAATGATCACAGCCAAATTCTGTGATATCTCCCCTAATTATTGATTTGAATAACCTAAGATACAAAATTTTTAGGCTCTTAAGTTATGATTTATGAAGCCAAACTGAGCATAGAATAGAAAATTGGTCTGGGCCCTGTACGTTTCAGTTGCGAGGAGCTGAGGCTCTTGCAAACTTTTTTTTTCATTGAAAGGGAGATTTTGGAGACAAAATTTTGTCGTAGTCCTCTATGCAACGAGGAGGAATCATAAAAGAAAATGGGATTTTAACTTGACAGTAATCTTAAAACTCGATCTGTCGCGTCGTGAACGCAGCAAGAGAGTCACTGAAAAGTGTGTCCTGAGTACACACATAGCGAGCATAAGTGATCCTGAGTACACAAAAGGTTCCAGGTATTGTTTCTAAAAAGAAAAAAAGACACAAAAATCTTTGTTTCCCAGGTTCCCACCGACTTCCTCTGCTTCAACGCGTACATGGGCAACATTGTGGCGGACAGCACTTACGAACCGCACCCCGCTCCCGGCACCATGGCGACCGACCGCGACTCTGTGGAGGTCGGCACCGACAGCACCCCGGGAAACTTCGGGGGCCAGTTCATGGGGGTGGGGAAGAAAAAAATGTTAACTACATTGGTAAAACTAAAGCGTAAGTCTGGGCCCCCTGTCACCCAACTAGACCGTGGCAAGAAGTTCGGAAAACTCTGTAAACAACTTGTGACAAATATCCGTACCCACACTGCGAAAACCTTTTTAACTATTTTAAGCCTTGCAAAGAAAAGCAATACTTCGTGATTTACGAACTACTTCTTCATATAACAAAGTAAATTAGTTTGTAATGTATGTTTATAAGGTTGTAAGCGTTCAGAACCCAACATTTCCCGTAGCCGTCTTGTTCGTGTTCTCCATAGGGGTTACAAGCCTTCTGAGTGCTCCTCATTGGTCTGCAGTCTCCTGTATGTGGAGAAAACTGTAAGTAGTATGGAGAACACCAAGTCGTTCGGAGGATGGATGTTGATAGGAAGCTGTGGAAAATGTTGGGTTTTGACTACAAGAATTTTGGCAAAAAATAACTGACTTCTTCGTGGTCTTTTGCCATGGTGTACGCTTGAAGATCTTACGTCGCCTTCTTGAAGCGTACGCGTCGAGGCATATCTCCCGTGCATTTGCAGATAGGAGGAAAGGACCCCTTGTGCGCTTCACAAAAGCGCCATTTTACGCCTTACTTTTAACAGTGTAGTTAGAAATCACCTCTGAAGTCATTTGTAGCCCATCCTCACCTTTTCAAAACTCATATCAACGCAATTTTTTTTTACAACTTTCGTAATTTTTTCTGGGGGTTCTATCCAGGCTGATCCCAAGGTGCTTCGCGAGGCGCCACTCTGGATCCACCGAAACTACAAGATGCCAATCATGATCACCGAGAACGGCTGGGCCCACCAGAGAGGCGGCACTGGTGACAACGACCCTCGGCACGACAGCCCCAGGGCGCCCTATCACAGTGTAAGATCGAGCGTGCAACTCGTTGCACAAAAGTCGAGAAAACCGAGGGGGCCCACAACTTGAATTTTGGTGTACATTTTCTGTGAAAAAACGTGAAATAACGGGGGAAAATGACGCGAAATATCGTGAAATAACGCGAAAAATTTCGTGAAATAGCGTGAAATTACGTGAAATAACGTTGAAATAACAATGAAATGACGTGAATTTGAAATAACGGTTTACAACTTTTGACGAAGTTTTTTGCCCCCCGCTCTTATATTACCTCGTACGCGGTGGCTACCTTCATATTTCCTGTACATTACCATGCACCCCTATATACACATAATTATTTATATTACTTGTAATTTACGCACTGAAAATGTATCGGCGTGACTTCGTGCCGCTGCAGGGGCCTGAATTAAGTGTCACGCCATTAAACGGCATGACAGAAAAGTCACGCAAAAAAAACGGCGTGACTCAAAAATTCACGCCAAAAATTGGCGTGAATTTCTTGTCATGCCGCTTTTTGGCGTGACTTGTCTCTTAAAACGCGTTTTCATTCACGCCAAGTGAGGGTGTGACTCACATGTCACGCCGTTTTTCGGCGTGAATTTCGTGTCTCGCCAATTTTGGCGTGACTTTTTGTCACGCCATAATTTGGCTCTGTGTCCGACCATTACTTTTTTAGTGCGTGTACTACTTTTCTTACATGGCTAAGGGGAGTTGTCGACCCCTCGGAGAAAACTTTTAGTCTCAACGTTCAGCTTCCACTTCGTGACACCTCAAAAAGACGAGAAAAATCTTGCGGACAATTTGTCCATAATACACTGAATTTGGTTCAAATCGTAGGTAGTACGAAATTGTTTATCTTCCGAATCCTTCACTGAGATTCCAAACGCTAGGTGCAGTGTGCGCATGAAGTGCAAGTGCAATGCCTTCCCGTGCACTTGCATAGGGCATTTTCGGGATGCATTGCACGTAAGGTGCAACATAGCTATCGTGGCATTGCACTATACGTGCTATGTTCATAGCGTTTGGAATCCCAGTGTCTTTTCTTTGTAGTTTAGCGCGAAGATTGCCGTATTTTACGGAGTGTTGAATGAAAAACCAAACGTGATCCGTTGCACACCACCAACTGATGAGATAAATTGAGTGCCATTTTGCCCGCATCAAATGATGTGGTCAGTGCACTCAGCCGGTGGCAACTCCCCTTGCCCGGCTGAAACCAGGCTCGGAAGCGGAGCGGCTCCGTTTTCCAACTTTTAAACGAATAAAGCTAATAGAAGCTATTTGATTGCCACATAACGAGTACATCAGGGCAACGTAAAATTTCACGTAGATTACGATTCTGCACTTACATTTGCAAAAAGACGAAGGATTGCGGAAATAATCACGGGTTATGTTCATATTGCGGCGTCGGCTCGCTCGTATCAGCTCGTCTCATATTTGCCGAATGTTAATGTAAACAAACTAAAGTAGCTAGAAGAATACGGTCACTTGCAATCCAAAGATCACATTTTTTTCCTTGGTATAGAGACTATTGCAAAGCTCGAACGCCCGCTAAAACGAATATTTCTGTGAAGAAACAACAGGGAATGATTTGAGCCGACATAACCTCAATTCCGGGACAGGTTTTGTTTCTTTGTTTAAATACTTGTTTTAGCGGGCGTTCGAGCTTTGCAATAGTCAAAATACCAAGGGAAAAAGTGTGATCTTTCGATTGCAAGTGACCGTTTTCCTCTAGCTGCTTTTGTTTGTTTACATTAACATTCGGCAAATATGAGACGAGCTGATACGAGCGAGCCGACGCCGCAATATGAACATAACCCGTGATTATTTCCGCAATCCTTCGTCTTTTTGCAAATGTAAGTGCAGAATCGTAATCTACGTGAAATTTTACGTTGCCCTGATGTACTCGTTATGTGGCAATCAAATAGCTTCTATTAGCTTTATTCGTTTAAAAGTTGGAAAACGGAGCCGCTCCGCTTCCGAGCCTGGTTTCAGCCGGGCAAGGGGAGTTGCCACCGGCTGGTAGAATCGCTTTGCATTACGGAAAAATGCGTGATATTACGAAGTTTATTGCTTCTTGATACCATGTTAATACAAAGAGCATCTTTTTACAATTTTACAATGCCATCGTTTTCTTCGTGCTTTTGAACGGCACTTCGTGTACTTTTTTCCATGCGCATTGGCTTAGTCAAATGGCTTAATTACAGGTCTATCTGCAAGAGCTGCTGCGCGTCCAGAGGGAAGACGGCGTCGATGTGTTGGGCTACATGGTGTGGAGCCTTTTGGACAGTTTCGAGTGGTCGGCAGGTTTCAGGTAAACGGACTCTTCTTTTTTTTTCTCTCCCTAGTTTCAGTGTTGTTGATCAAACGTGTGCCACTCGAGTTCGGTGTGACTTTTAGTCACATCTATCTAAACCAATACACTCTAAATGTTCTACAGTGAAAATTCTCCATATTATGGTGAAAATGTTCCATACTATGGTGGTGCAGCTGACTTCGTAGCATACAATTGAGAATTCACTGTACCTTATAGAGATTTTGACGAATTTCGCTGATATTATGGAAAATCTCCACCATATTATGTTGGTGCAGCCTTTCACCGTAAGACATTTACTGTGTACACTACTGGTCGACTGAAGCGTCCTTTTGTGCCTTTCTTGAAGCTTAGTGCGTGGTTGCTGCTTGGCTCCAAGCGTACTGGGTAGAAACGGAACCTGGTTTTCCCAGAAAGCCAACGGTGAAGGCATACGCGATTTCGAGGGAGTTCCAGGGAAAACCAGAAACTGTTTTTACCGTGTACACTCTCATCTCAGGAACTCGAGCTCACGTTCAGACGAATGTGAAAAGATGTCCCGTTCCTTTGAGCATTATGCCACATTCGTCTGAATGTACTTAAATAAGCTCATTTAAGGCTGATTCACACCTAACCGAATATGCTACATTCGTCTGAATGTACTTAAATAAGCTCATTGGCGAGCGATAGCGAGCCCTTGTTGGCGAGCGATAGCGAGCCCTTGCCGTGTTTGGGCGCTCCAAAAAGTGACTGGTCGTGCGTCTGTCTGTCTGTCTGTCTGTAGCGTACACGCTCACGTTTCTCAGCAACTACAACACTAATAGTTACCAAATTTTGCACCGAACATCCCCTAAAGGTCCCACAGGGGGAGTTTATCTTATATTCTCGATTACTACCGTTTGAAATATTCAAAACATCTTTTTGAATTAGGCTCTTAGCGTGGTTAGGTTGGCAGCATATATAGCAATTTTTCATACTGGCGGCCGCGGCTCTCAAATACGGGACTGGCAAAACATTGGCAAATAAAACAAAATAGAGAGGAGAAGGGCTTAGAAGTGAGTTCGGTCTTAGTTTTTCGATATTCTAGAATGATTGAAACCCCTCCGGAGTGTCAACACAGTGAAATACGGAAAATGAAAGTGACAATTATTACGCGTTTCGTCCGTCCGTCCGCCCCCTCCCCTCCCCCGCCACAAGGGGAATGTTTTAGTCAGTGGAGTGTGTTTGATCGTTTGATAATTGCAAGAATGATTTGGTCTTTTTAAGTTTTGAGAGTGTATTTCCATTTTTATTCTCAGACATTAAACTTTTTAGTTTTTTGCTTTGCTCAATAAGAGTTAGAAAATAGATCAATACAATCTAAAGTACAAACCAGACACTAATCTTGCCAAAATAAATAGTCTTTGCTGACTCTTGGCACTGACTCTGGGGAAAGGCTTCATTGCAATGCTGTAAGTTTACTATAGTACTAACCTTAAAGATAACTGTATGGTGAGTGAGAGTAGCGCATACATGGTTTGACATTGACATCTGATTCAATGAGACGATTCAGTGACTTGGTCATATGATTTCATGAGACGATTCTTTTAACTTCATCATACATTGTCTGCGACAACTGGTAATTTGTGTCAGTCATGGTTTGAGTTGGCTGTCTTTTTAATTTATTCAGAATGTTAGGTAAATACTTATGTTATACTGTTTTAAAGATTAAATATCACATCATGACTATCATTATGAATAAGATTAACTTGCGTTTAGCAACACTGAGAATGAATTGGTCACCACCATCACCCTTTAAATGGGTGATGCAACTTCGTTGCCCAAATTTTGGTGACGAAAAATTCATCACCAGAAATTGGGTAACAGGCGTTTGGTCGCCCAAATTTGGGTAACGCCGTCGGCGACGCCGTGAGGTTCCCGATGGCGTCCTTCCGGGGCCACCACGATGAACGGAGGCCTCAACGCCAAATTGGGTCATCGTGGTGGCCCCGTAGAGCGTCATCGGGGACCTTACGGCGTCGCCGACGGCGTTACCCAAATTTGGGCGACGATTTTATGACTGCCCAAAATTTGGTCACCGCGGGCTCGTCACCCAAATTTGGGCAACGGTGCGTGCGTTACCCAATGAAAGGGCGATGGTGGTGACTCTTTCATTCTCAGTGAATAAGTGGGCTCGACATTGAATTCAATAGAACGATTCATTGGATCTGACAGAAGGTCTTCTCCATAAAGAAGTTGCAATCAGCCTGCCTGTAAATGTGTCTCTTTTTAATTAATTGAGATAAATCAATGTAGTTTTATCCACTAGTTTAAAATAAAAGGGAGATAAAAGGCTTTTTAGGTATTACTTATAACATTGTGTATTCATAAGTTCAATAACAAGGAGATATTGAATGGTAATTGAAGCATTTGTGAATCGTATTAAGTAATTCAATGCTGGCTGTTGAATGTTGCTCGACTGAGTAACAGTGTCAGGGTTCATGTTACGACACAATGAACAGAAAACACACTTAGAAATTGCGAAAATGACTTCCAATTTCATCCCAGACCATTACTTTTCCCAAAATTTACCAATTTCTGACCAAAATTTTGAAGTCGAGTTTTACATAGTTTCCTGCAGTTTTGGGTGTGCTGATCACGAAAATGACTTCCAATTTCATCCCAGACCTTTACTTTTCCAAATATTTACCAATTTCGGACCAAAATTTTTGAGTCGAGGTATACATAGTTTCCTGCAGTTTTTGGTGTGCTGATCACGAAAATGACTTCCAATTTCATCTTAGACCTTTACTTTTCCAAATATTTACCAATTTTGGACCAAAATTTTTGAGTCGAGTTTTACATAGTTTCCTGCAGTTTTTGGTGTGCTGATCACGAAAATGACTTCCAATTTCATCCCAGACCTTTACTTTTCCAAATATTTACCAATTTCGGACCAAAATTCTATAGTCGAGTTTTTCACAGTTTCCTGCCGTGTATGGTATGCTGATCACGAAAATGACTTCACTCCGTCTATTAAACCAATGTCAATGATTGCCTCTACCTCCCACACCTCATCCTCCAGTACACCAGGAGAAAGGGAGGGAGAAATTATCTCTTCAGTCTTTTTTCATCCCAGACCTTTACTTTTCCAAATATTTACCAATTTCGGACCAAAATTTTGAAGTTGAGTTTCCCATTGTTTCCTGCAGTTTTCAGTAAGATAATCACGAAAATGACATGAATTCCGGCTCTTTCGTGACGGAAGACACTGTATTGGCCTAATTCTGCACATATTCTTCGCCATCTCCTATAAGAATGTGTTCAGACGCATCGCTCGCCTACTACGCGCCCAAACTAAACGGCGCGTACCCCTAGTTTAAGGGTGATTCACACCTAACCGAATGTGACTTGTGTGTCACATTCGTTAAACGAGATGTCACGTTCCTGGAATGACACTTTAATTTCTGAATTGTTGCTCTCTCGCCTATCTTAATGCATGGGAGAATTTCTTATCTGCATTCAACTTCAAGCTTTACAAGCGAAGTTGTATGCCTCAGTTTTACCACAGTAACGAACAAATCAATCCGTCGCATGATCAAGGAGCTTTCTACTAATTGTTTTGCTTTGCAGCCGCAAGTTCGGGCTGGTGTACGTGGACTACGAGACCGGCAGCCTGAACCGCACGCTCAAAGATTCTTCGTGGTTCTTCCAGTACATGGGCGAGAACCGAAAGGTCCCTGTTCTCGAATTTAATTTTGACTTCAGTTCAGGCGCGACCAGGACGTCTGCTCTCACCTTCGCCGTGATCGCCGCTGCCACAGTGCTGTGGTGGGCGTAATGCCTTTTTTGTATTTTTTTAAATAACGAAATAATAAAAACCTGTGAACGGAGCTCTAGCCTCATTCTGCGAATATCAGGGTGATTCCGAGTCGATTCAACACAATTCGAAATGCCTGTGGCCCGGATTCAGCTCCAATTGTTCAGTCTAGTGGTTCGTCACACTCCCCATAACTTAAGAAAAACCAACAAAAGAGCTAAAAGATTTTCAAAGAGGGTTAAGAAAGCGCAAGGAAAGGTGCCGAGACGAGACTGATCCTTAATGACCTTTCAGAATAGCACAGATTGCTACGAAGTCGAGAACACGCGGAGTAAAAATATGTGCAGTAAAATTCGATAGTTTTTGATGATGCCATGAGAATGTCCCCTACTCAGCCATGGTTGATGACAACGTAAATGATTTAGAATCAGTTGTATTCAATACAGATTTCTTATTCGAAAAAGTCATTTAGGGTCGAAAAGGGGGTATAAAAAGGCGATAAAACGGTGCAGAGACGAGAAAACCGCCTCAGGATCACCGATAATGATTTAGTTGGAATATGCTTGTCAGCTAAATACCTGGAGACTTCATGCGGAACTTGGGTTAGCTGATGACACGAGAAAAGAAGGAAGGAATGAGTGTTGTGGGAAGGCCATACTGACGCAATCAGCAAAAATGAGACAACACCTCTTGGATGGGATGTTTATTGCCCTTGCACTTACAGTTTAAAAAGACGAATTACGGTGTAATTGTTGACATTAGACTATTCGACATCGTAGGTAGACGTGTTTTCTGAACAAATTATTAATCACAAGCAACTAAATGAAACATTACAAAAAAAAGGAAAAACACCGCTTGTTATTGTGATTGGACTTTGATTTGAGTGTCTTCGAATTTTAATGGCTTCTTAACTGCTGGTGCCAAAACTAAATTAAATTGGACCAAGTCACAGCATAAAATTTAACAAATGAGAATTGTTTTAAACGTTAATTATGAGGTGACCTTTACACACGTTAGTCAAACTAATACTAGAGCAATTCTTTTGAAAATCTTATGTGTTTTTATGTTTTTGTCAAAAATTGTTTGCAATATGTATTGAAAAGTAATCATGCAATTAAGAGCTTTCTGTTACGCAACTGGAAATGGGGCAAGGTATTGGTCACTACGTTCCCCCGTACTATGTAATACCCCATGTTAACAAAGATGTGTCCAATGTTTCCCTCCAAAAAAACACAAACATTTTTAGATTAAGCACTAAACACAAGCGCCCCCCCCCCCCCAAAAAAAAAAGGAACAATCACAGTTTGCTTGAAAAATACCAGAACTTTGAGTCAACGAAACAGTGACAGGAAAAGTCACTTCACAGACCGTTTTGGGACACGCTTCATTCTCGTCAAACTCCGACCCCCAGTATGGATCAGTTTGTGCCGATTTAAACTTGGCATCCAATAAAAGAGTTTCCCACACAAGTGGCACTCGAATGGCTGGCGTCCGGTGTGGAGGCTCGCATGCTCGTGGAGACTTTCCATGCGAGCGAACTTGTTGCCACAAACGTCGCACTCCAGAAGCTCATCCCCAGTGTGTGTCCCTTTGTGTTTCTCCAGAAGAGCAGCTGAAGAAAATGTCTTCTGGCACACTTTGCAGGCGTGACGCTTTGTCTTGTTGCAGTGCCCCACCAGGTGACTGCGCAGGTTTGCCTTGGCTTGGAAGCGCTTGCCACACTCCCCGCACTTGAATGCGGGCCCCGCCTTCAAGGCTCGCCTAGGCCGCGAGGCTTGCTCAGATTCCTGCTGAAGCTCCTGCTGGTGCAGCTCGTGCTGTGGCTCGTGCTGTTGCCCCTGCTGAAGTTTCTGCTGAGGCTCCTGAAGAAGCTCCCGCTGGGGTTCTTGGTGAGGATCTTGCTGAAGCTCCTGCTGAGGCTGCTCCCGCTGAGGTTCTTGCTGAAGGTCCTGCTGAGATTCTTGCTGAAGCTCCTGCTGAAGCTCCTTATGAAGCTTCTGCTGAAGCTCCTGCTGAAACAACTCCTGCTGAGGCCCCTGCTGAGAATTCTGCTGAGGCTCCTGCTTGGACGGCTCCTGCTGAAGCTCCTGCTGCAGCTCCCCCTTGGACTCCTCCTTTGCTTGCCCTGCATCGTCGGCCGCATCGGCCACGGAGAAGGTGCTGGTGAGGTCAAGCTGCGAGGTCTCCTCTGGGCCGGGGCAATCACCTGGAGGAGAGCGACACAAGGCGATCAAGCGTAAGACGTGGAAGAACAAGAGCATTGAGACTGAAAAAGTCATAATCAAGAGTAAAATTTTGGGTGAGGCATTCTTTATCTTCCAAATTTGGGTGGAAACCGTTGTATCACCCAAAATTGAGTGAGAAAACCTCCCTTGAACCAAATTGAGTGAAAAAAATGATCCTCACCCAAATTAAAGAGAGAAAGAATACCTCGCCTAAAATTAGACATTGACAAAACTGAGGTTGCGGAAGGGGGGCCGTTAATAGGTTTCAAATCTTCAGTGTGGGCGAAGCAAACAGTGACAGGATTCGACGCGTCCCAAAGGAATGATCATAACTGTCAGAGCAGATCCAAGACAATCCTGCCACAGCAGATCCAGGACAATCCTGTAAGTGCAGATTAAGAACTATCTTAACTGCAGTGCAGAGGAACCTTCAAGTGTCAATAAACTATCTTCACTTCAAATCAGTTAATCTCGATACCTCTGAAATACAAGGTCCACGCATTTATATAAAGATGAAACTTTGGAACAAGCCCCTACACGAGTTATTTTATAATAAAGTATGGTGGCCTCAAAGACTTTGAGAAAAGGCAGTTTGTTTTTCAAGTCTTGTGCAGTTAGGATAGTTCTGAGTCGACACAAAGAGTAAATATTGTCCTGGATCTGCTCCTACAATTAGGATTGTCTTAGATCTACTCAGGATTATTCTTAGGACGCGTCGGATTTGACTGTCTGTGCTACACGCCTCTTGCTACAAGTAAATGATCAACCGAAGATCAAAATCAGAAATAGAGGGAAACCTATAAAATGGAGGGGAGAAAACAGCCGCGAGTTGAGCGTGGTGACTGTTTCAACAGCCACTGCCCCTCGGCCGGGCAATAACTTTGATTAATTTGCAGCAAAATTAGCCGTTTGGGCGCCGAGCACGCCGAGAAGAAAAGAGCACAACATAGTTCAAACTGAAACGGCAAATAGGTGCAGAGAACTGGGTTGATTAAGTCGGCGTGCAGGCCAGTGTGCCAGCGCTCCGCCCGCCGCGGCGGTCCACGACGCGTCGCCACTCCACCCACCTTGGTCCGCAGGGCCGGCGTCCTCGTCCGCTCCGCAGTCGCGTCCTCCAGGCGCCTCCAGGTCCTCCGCCTTCACGGAACCTGCAAGCAAGGCGGACTTCAGAAACCGGCCAGCCAAAACGTGCGGCCAACGCCGGGCGAGTCTCACAGTCCTCGCGGCGGGCTGGGCCGCAGGAAGCCGTGGACACGGACACGACCATACAACAAACCGGGCTGTCTTCTTAGAATACACTTACATGCTTGGAAGTAGACAGGTACAAACGCTACTTGGCCAAGCGGACTCAAACGCATGCTCGGCGCCGTATAAATCCATGATGAGCGTCGGCATTTATATGCGTGCACTTGCCAGGCATGCATTTGTAA
>NW_023144625.1:5646141-5680356 GCF_012932325.1 Thrips palmi | reverse complement strand
TTAAAAACTAGAATCATGACTGTTTTTATGCCGCTTTTGGACATTCATTGACCTGTAACTAAAGATTGAGACAAAATTTTGAAAAAAACTCCCCCTTGTCTTCTAGCTATTTGAACACTGAACATTTTAAGCTGTCGCACAACATTCTACCTCTTACGGTCTCCGAGATATCCTGCGCGCAAGGTAAAAAAAAAAGATACCGAGGAAAACCGGTTTAAAGTTAAAGGGCCTAACCTAACCTCACAGTGATTGTACGAATTAGAAGCTCCCTATGCCGATTTGACGGTGCTGTGGGTCGAAATATGGTCAGGTTTGGTTGTACCAAGGCCCAAAGAGTCGAAAAAAAGCAAAAACCGAAAATCGATTTTCTTCACTTTACCCCCCCCTTAAGCAAAGTTGCAACTTCCTGGGATTATTTTGAAGCCTACTTGAAAGTTTCACCAGGGTCCCCCCTTAAAAACCGTCATTAGTACGGTAATAAGAAGTTGCCAAGTAATGCTTTGAAAAACAACAAAGTACTGTGGTTGCTAACAGAAATGCGTCTGCCAAGCGCAGATCCAGAGGAGGGGCGAAAGGACAATCCCCCCCCCCCTGTTAGATTGCCGCCTAAAAGATAGGCAAGATGCAACACTTTACCGCTGTCAATAGGCAAAAAATGATTCCCCCCCCCAAATCGGCGTCTGCTATAAGAAGCAGGCAGTAAAAACAGATAGAGAACCGTTCTCTCCAGACTGACTTAGCATGATATTCATAGGGACATGACCGATCTCATTCAGAGCATAAGAGAGGGAAATCTGGGTTACCTTGTTGGATTGCTTTATATTTCATCTGGTAGATCCGGTACGTCTTCATGTGCGCCAGGATGACATGGTGCACGCACTTGTAGTCATCGCCAGGGTTCTGGCCACCTCCTCCCATGGCGCTGCTCATGCAGTAGTAGTTAGGCTCATTGACGGTGGTCCACAATTTCACCTGTTTCGGAACCAGTCATCGCTAAGTCAGCGCACAGCTTCACTGCAAACCTGACTGCTTATTAGATATACTCCGAATTCCTTTGTACTATTTTTGAACATGGTCTCACAGCACATGCGTGCTTTTCGAATAAATTTGGGCGCAGAATCGCACGAATTCGACAAAGTTCGCAACTTTTATATTGTGTGCGACCACGTACAAAATAGTACAAATGCGTTAAGTGTGCACGCCCTCACCAATGCATACCTCAGGTGCACACTTACCACTTCATGCTTGGCAAGCATTGCACTGGTAGAACTCAAGCGTACTTTTACGCCTTTCTTCAAGCGTAGTAGAATTACGCTCGGCTTCAAGCGTAGTTCTCCATTTCGCCTCTCTCCCGCCTATCTAAATGCATACGCTTGACGTCAAGCGTTAAGTCTTCAAGCGTAGTTGTATGCTTCAATGAAGCATACAACTACGCTCCAGTTTTACCAGTGTGCAAGCACATGGAGTGACGGGGCCAAGCATGCAGTCGTAAGTGCGTCTATTCCCGAGGGGTGCATTTGCAAGTGTGTACTTCTCAGTTTCAGTTTGTAGTGTTTCCTCGGTCATCTGCGTTGAGTAATGCTCTGAAGCAATTACCCTGTCACCGAAATTCTCGAACAGGAAGTCGCCGTACTCAGCAAAGGCGTCAACCATTCTCCGATCCGTCCAACCTCCCGTTTTCTTTCGCACCTCCAAGGGGAGGTCGTAGTGGAGCATGGTAATCTGGAAGAAGAAGGAAGAAGGGCTCGTACCGTGAAGGCGAGGAACACAGCTCGCAAGTCGCATGCCTGCAAAGCATCTAGCGTTAGACCAGCTCTTATTTTGCGAAAGTGAGAATTCCGCTGGGTTCCCCGACTCAAAATGACCGAAATGGTGAGAAAACTCTTAATTTGAAAGCCCAAGGTCGTCAGACTTACCAAAGCCGTGCCCCAAGACCCTATATAAAGGCAAAAAGCCAATTATTTTTTTTCGGATTTTCACCAAACTAAGTTTGACTCTAGGGTAAACAGGCCATAAAACGACCCTTTGGGCGAAAATTTCGTCCGTTTTGCGATATCTCGACTCCTTCATGCCCAAACGGCCTCCCCAACCGTGAGCATAAAAAAGACGCCGCGCGGGCGGTTGGGGAGGCCGTTTGGGCATGAAGGAGTCGAGATATCGCAAAACGGACGAAATTTTCGCCCAAAGGGTCGTTTTATGGCCTGTTTACCCTAGAGTCAAACTTAGTTTGGTGAAAATCCGAAAAAAAATAATTGGCTTTTTGCCTTTATATAGGGTCTTGGGGCACGGCTTTGGTAAGTCTGACGACCTTGGGCTTTCAAATTAAGAGTTTTCTCACCATTTCGGTCATTTTGAGTCGGGGAACCTGTCACGATACTCCGTGCCAGAGAGACGAAAGGACTGTTTGAATCGCCCGCGCGCTGCGCGCTCCGCCTTCAACGACGCGTTCCGCCGTCCCTGGCGACACCAGCGCCTCCACGCGGACAAAAACTGAACTCCTCAGTCCCACGCCGCTGAGCTCTCAGCCGTCAGTCACCGGAGCGACTCTGACGCGCGCCGGACGCAGCCACCTGTCCGTGCCGACCCACGCCGACCCGTGCCACCCAGCCGGTCGTGCTGTCCGCGAGTGTGTTGACAAGTTCCTCGCCATGACTTCGCCGAATTTGGACTACGCTTCCTGCTTGTGCCCTTCCGAGGTGGGTTTCCCGTGCTGGCGGAGAAACGGCTTGTTGTTTTGGCGTTGCTTTTGCTGAGAAAACCTTTCATTCTCAGGGCTTCAAGATGAGAGGCTGAGGTAGCCTGATTGCCCTGCGATGCCGCCCGACTGAGCCGACGCCACACAGTGGGCTAAAACGCCCTTTTAGGCGCTCAAAACCTCTTTATTAAAAATCGTTTAAACGGGCAAACTTTGTCTTCATCGGATAGGAAATTTTCCGCAGATTTCAAATCTGGTCTTATTTTTATTGTCAGACCAAAACTACGACCACTACAGGCCGTCAAAGTTAAAACTTGTGATAATGTGTTATTTTTAGTAAAAAATGCAACAAAACGCCACAGCGATTTTGACGGCTTTGCATCTAGATTTTGAACCTCCGGAGGTTCCATTTTAAAGAACAAGTATTCCCGTTCAAAATGATATCCGAGTTACCTTCCTGCGATAATTTGAAGGGTGTTGGTGTGCATACAATCGCTTTATTTGTATAATTTTTACTTTAAAAACAAAAGTTTGAGATCTACTATAGAATCAAGCACTATCAAGCAGGTTTCAGCGCTGGAAATTATCAACCTATGTGTCAATTGAAAGGATCAACAGAGAAAACCTGCGCATATTTGCGCAAACAGTAATACGCGGCTGTGAAACATTAAAAAATTGGCAATTTTCCCCTTTTTGATAGAAAATGCGTCCCAACGAAGAAAGAATCCAAGCAACCGTGTCTCCATCCCAACCGTCCCTTGTCTTTTCACGTGCTATTTGGCTCCTTTTCCCTAGCCCCCCTGCCCCTTCTCTTCAACTAACACTCAAGAAAAGGCCACCGGGAAGTGCAACAGAATTGATGGGAATGCAGATCTTCTGACTGCAATTATGTTTCATCTGATTCTGTGATCAGCTCTTTCAGAAAAAAAACCTAAAGCCAAGTCTTAAAAACTGTGTGCCACAGTTCTTTCACTTATAGTTGGCCCCTTTGATGACCAGGCTAATGAGCCTGCCATGTTATTGTTCCATGAAGAGTAAAATGATATATCATTTAAAAATTGGTTTTAGGAAATTGAAGTTTGACAGTTGTTATAAAATCTGTAGCCATGATTTTTTACAGTAATGTTTTTCAGAACGTACATATAATTTAAGTAATGTTTTTGACTCCTTTTTGACTCCTTTAAGCAGTTTTCAATTAATTCGTCTGAAATTTACATTTAAAAACAACAATATGTTTTGCATTGATCTAGTGGAAAGAGAGACTGCTCCCGCAGACTCAGAAATATACAACATAAAAATACGATTATACTAAATCAATTTTCGGTGAACCACGGCTGAGATAAGGTCACACTTGCCGCCGCTTGTTCAAAATTTTATAAAGTAAGACCAAAAGAGGGTCTGTACCAAATTTGGAACATATACGATCGAAAATGGCTGAAATGTAGGTTTTGAGCGTCTAAAAGGGCGTTTTAGCCCACTGTGCGCCATGACGTGAGCCGGCCGCTCGCCGCTCCGTCGCACCACGCCCGCCAAGGAACCCCGCTGCCTCGTCGCTGTGTGTACAGTACACTGTACAGAGAAATCCAAGCTCAAGTGTGCAAGAAGACTGTGCAGTGCTGTGATGATCTTGTGCTAGTGCTTGTGCTTCGAGGACAGCCTATTAGTTTTAGTGCTGTAAATTTTAGTGTTGTTGTGGCGTAGCCCACACTGTTAAATTGGTTTGCAAACCACTGTTTTGTGAATGTGTGTGTGTGTTGCTGGCCAGCGGAGAAGTTTGTGTACACTGTGAAGTCGACCTTGGTGAGTCAAATATTATTTATTTCAATCTTTCTTATGGGCCCATAAGTGTTTTGTGTTAGGTGACCGTGTTGTGAAAGGAGCTGCTGTGAAGTCACTGTAATGTTGTTGTTATTGTCTGTGCCACTGTAAAAATGTTTTGTCTGTAGGATTCGGCATCACGTTTATGTGATTTTGTCTTGTGTTCCTGTCGCCGATAAACTGTTGTGATTGTTGTTTCCAGTGTTGTGTCGCTGTGATCTGTATGTGTTTGTAAATTAATTTGGTTTGCCGTTATATATTGCGGTTTTTCTTGATAGTGTATTGATAGGACATGTGTTTGTCTAGGCATTTGTTGTGATGCTATTTTTCATAGCTCTGTGATTGGAGTTCGATACTCCCCTGCAACAAGCAGCTATCTACGCTCACTGTCTCGATAACCGACTATCTACGGGCGCTCTCCCGACAACCGGCTATCTACATGGGCTGTCTGGATAACCGACTATCCAACATCGTAGCGAGGTTAGGGTTGTCGGATAACGAAGTATTTTTCTCCATGATACTTAAAGCGACCCGTTTAAACCATACTTAATCTTGCTTTGACAAACTTTTGACAAGTTTTGGTAAAGGTTTTGCGAGGGCAACTTAATTGGTTGGATAAATAAAAGCATTCAATCTCGCGAGGTGGAGAAAGCAGATAGTCGGTTATCCAGACAGCCCGTGTAGATAGCCGGTTGTCGGGAGAGCGCGCGTAGATAGTCGGTTATCGAGACAGTGAGCGTAGATAGCTGCTTGTTGCAGGGGGGTATCGAGTTGCCTTGTCGATTTCTGACATAAGGTTTTTATTTGGGATTTATTAGCCCTTCCATTTTGTTTAGTATTTTATAGTTGCTAAATTGCAACTTGGTTGTTTTTATTTCTTGTCGCTGGTACGATTGGGATTTTAGTTTTCTGCGCTGGTTCTATAGTGCTTATTTGAAACGCTCTTTGTACTGTTGGTGAACTTTGCATCTGCGCTCTAAAGTTTCTTGAAAGTAGTTGTGTTTGTGTCTCGGTTTCACTGAGAGTTTTTGAGACTGTAAATCTTAGTGTCTTGTCAAGTTTGTGAGCGTTATTTATTGTTGATTTATTTTTATGAGTTTTTCCTAGTTTTTATATTGATAGTGTAGACATTTGTCTGCGTACTTGAGTTAGTGTTGTTTCATTCAGAGTTTTATTAAAGTTAAATTCACTGTCAATATTTTGATTTTGAGACGTTTGTTTACTGTATTAACTTCTAAATTTCCAAACTTCTAGTTGTTGTCTTACTGTGTATGGTTTGCCTTCTAATATAGTGTGTTGTTTCTTAAATTCAATAGTTATTCTCAACAACTTCAACTTGTATTTTAAAGTAAACCCTGCAAACTTAGTCTCATTAAAATGTCAATGTAAACAAATCGTTTTTTCCTTCTCTTTGTTTATTCATTGTTGCTACATTGTAAATTTCCCTCTTTTCATTTCAAACCAAACTTTTATCAACTTTTCACTTTTAGTTTTGTCTTGTACGGCTAAGCGCCCTCACTCTGCTGCCTGAGTGGACCCGGGTAAATTCAAATTCAGTCAACACTTTTGTCGGGGTAGTCAGACTTGGGAACCCAAACGCTTACCGCTGCTACAAACCCAGCGGAATTCTCACTTTCGCAAAATAAGAGCTGGTCTAATCTAGCGTCCTCATAATACACTGCAAAATTCTACCAAATAGTTGAGCTTCTTCTGTAATGTTGCCGCAGGAACTTTCGCAAATTCCCGAAGATTGTTCACAAGTTCATGAAGAATCTTGAGAATTTCCGAAGAGACCTGCAGCAACTTTGTTTGAGAGGTACCTTTGTTAATGCCCAATCTATTTAGCACAGAGAACAAAGGAACTTGTCAGTAGAAAAACTCACATCTCTGAAAGTTGCTAGCAGTCCAATCGGACTAGGAATTCATTGTCCGCAATAGACCCCTTCAGTCATCCAATTAGTGTTCGCAACATTTGAAGCGACTAGTTCAAATCAATGGAGCACAAATTTTCCCAAGGAACGAAATACTTGTAACGACTCTCACCATTGGCTGGATGCCGTTGTCGATGAGCTCGTTTATGAGGTTGTTGTAGTAGTCGACGCCAGCCTGGTTGGGCTTCTTGCTGTCGCCGTCAGGCAGGACGCGCGGCCAGGACACGGAAAACCGGTAAGCTTGCAGCTTGAGAAAGAGAACGTAGATTGGTTCATTCAGTACTGGATCCCACCAAATTACTATGCACAGTGATTTTTTATATTCTTTTTTGTGCATAGCTTTGCACAAAATTGAACAATGAACATGCGTTTAAATACGCACCAATTTTATGTGTAACAGCGCACACTTTCGTGCTTAGTAGTAACGCACAAATTCGTGCATCTCAAACCGCATGCTCAATTTTGTGCAAAGCTTATCCACAAAAATGTACAATAGTATGTGTACTTCGGTGAATAAGCTTCGCGCAAAATTGAGCATGCGTTTTTAAATGTACGAATTTTGGCGTAATTAAGCACGAAAGTGTGCGTTGCTGCGGATGAAATTCGTGCTTATCGAAACGGATGTTCCATTTTGTGCTAAGCTGATGCACAAAAAATTTCAAAGTAATTTAGTGCGCTGGACGGGATATTCGGGTGATTCCATATCTAATGGGCACAAAATATGTTTGAGGATGAGACTGGACTGGGGTGCCTGGACCAACATTATATAAAACATGTGTGTCTTTAAGGAAGAGAGGTGCGACAATCATAGAGGTCCTACCTAGACTCTATTTATATGTATGTGTTATTAATTGATGGTTGTTCCCAAGTTGCATAAGATTGGATACAACCAGTGGTTCGTTTCAGCACACGAAAAAAAAACTTTTTAATTATGGACGCCCTTTGATTACTGAAGGGTTATTTTCTCCGTGGAGGCGTTGAATTTATGCAATAGGAAGAAAAGTTAAGTTTCCCCCCAAAAAAAGTCGCAATAGACACACTTTTACCACCCGCACAGCTCAGGACAGAGCCCACCTATGACCTTACAAGTTCATAGGCATCTTCCTCTATCCTATTGGCACATACTTTAAATTTGGTCCGGAAAGAGCACATCGGAAAATAAATAAGTTATGATACAAGTCACAATAGGAGTCAACATTTCTGACTTACCTTCAGATCTTTTATTGCCCGAACGTCTTCCTTGTAGCGACGATAGGAGTCTGCCGCCCCCTTCGTATCCAGACCATCCAGCACACTTGGGCCCTTGCCTTAACAATCAAAATGTTATTTTCATTGGAATATTTATTGTCACGTTCGCTTAAATACGATGCCACATTTGTTTGAACGTGGCACGATCGTCTGATAACGTTGTCGTGGATCAACACTCGAACGAATGTGACATCGTATTAAGGGGTACGATGGGGAAGGAAAGCACTACAGGGTAAGAAGAGTGCACCGTCATAGAACTGATGTCTTGACTTTGAGTTATTTCGAGTAATTCCAACTTAAGTTGAAATGAATTGAAATGAAAATCCGAAGGCGGAATCCCTATCAAAAGGACGACGAGGATAACTGCAGGCCATGGGGTTGTGCGTTTTCTCACCCTGCACTTTTCTTCCCTAACCTACTCCTAAGCGAACGTGACAAAATTACATTCTAACAAATATCACATTCGGTTGAAATAGTGTGTGCTACTCACCATCTGCGTTTTCCGACCCCTCGATCTGGAAAGCTGCCGAGCCGGCGCCAATGAGGAAGCCCTCCGGGATGTCGATGGTCGGGCCATCGAATGTTCTGCCGGCGAGACTCCCCCTTGCGTCCACGCTCAGCACGGACAGACAGAGCAGCCAGGACAACCACATGCTGGCACTTCACAGCAAGTAGCTACGTCGAAGTACTGGCCTCGGCGTGCGCAGCCTTCGGTTATATTGACTTGTTTCTTTTCGGTAGGCTGCAGAAAAGTACGTACCGTGGAAAAATCGTCGGGGCGCTCCTATCTGCTGATTCTGAAGTGCCACAGGCTGAAGATGGCCACAGATAGCAGGGCTGAGTCACACCTCGCTAAGGCACTCAGGGTGTCTCTACTTCCGACATCACAACGCAGCGCCTGACTCCCGTTGAGGTTATGACGATCTTATGACGTTTCTGCGCGTCATTGGCAATGCGTTGCGCAGTTTTGATGAGCGAATCATACACTGGTAGAGCTATCACGGTAAAAACGTCCCCTTGGAATCCCCGGGATCTAGCAAAACCAAAAGAGTCCCTTGGAATTAGCTCAAATTCCAAGGGGTCCCCTTAAAAATTGGTCGGTTTGAGTAATTCCAAGGGACTCGCTTGGAATTCTGTAGTTTTCTAAGCAAGCCGCTTGAAATGTTGCCGCTACACCTCGCGACTTTGACCTTTCATATTTTGTGAAATGGGGGATTGGGATTGTTTGCGTGATAATAGGTGTTGATTTCGTTCAGTTGTCAAAGCAAGAAAAACAATAGAAGCTATTGATACCGTAAAAACTAATCGTGAAAACAAGCAGTGCCGAAACCTCACTTTCATGTCCGCGTCCCCAGCCCGAACTTCCAAGGGAGTCCCTTGCTTTTATCAATTTTCAAGGGAGTGCCTTGAAATCAACACTCAATTTTAAGGGAGTCCCTTAATTTTATTCCCTTGGATTTGAAAAAATCCCCTTAAATACCAAGGGGACGTTTTTACCGTGTAAAACGTAATTTTATGCCGTTCTTCAAGTGTAGTGGCTGCTAAGCTAGACTGCAAGCAGAGCACGTCACCCAGTGACCTCCCTGAAGTTGGCCAACCCACATTACCAAAGAAGGTTCAAAATACAACAAATCGACGCAGAATGATTTGTTCCAAAATGTTCCACAATTGTTCCAATTTGTTCCTCAACGAGGGCGGCTCCAGGCTCGTTATCGTTTTTCGATAACAAGCTGGCCAGCTTCAAACCAGTAAAAATGCACAAATCGACCCAGAAAAAGTGCAGTTCTTCTTAAAAACGTTTGTTCCAAAATGTTCCACCATCGTTTCACGGCCACCGATAACTCAAATGCGTTTTTCGAAAAACGGTTGTTTTGTTGGGTTGGCGAACTTCAAAAATACAAATCTGCGCAAAAAGAGTTGGAAACAACGCGGTTCGCCTTAGAAACGTTTGTTCCGAAATGTTCCACCGTCGTTCCACGGCCACTGATAAGTGAAACGTTTTTTTCGAAAAACGGTTGTTTTGTTGGGTTGGCGAACTTCGAAAATACAAATCTGCGCAAAAAGAGTTGGAAACAACGCGGTTCGCCTTTAGAATCGTTTGTTCCAAAATGTTCCGCCGTCGTTCCACGGCCACCGATAAATGAAATGTGTTTTTCGAATAACGGTTGTTTTGTTGGGTTTGCGAACTTCGAAAATACAAATCTGCGAAAAAAGAGTTGGAAACAACGCGGTTCGCCTCAGAATCGTTTGTTCCAAAAGGTTCCACCATCGTTTCACGGCCACCGATAACACAACTGCGTTTTTCGCAAAACAGTTGTTCTGTTGGGTTGGCGAACTTCCAAATAAAAAACCTGCGTAAACAGGGGTGAAAATAATGCTAATCGCTTTAGAATCGTTTGTTCCAAATTGTTCCACCGTCGCCCGTTTAAAAATGATCTTGCCCGAAATCGTGCCGAATGACGGCAGGATTTCGGGCATGCCCGGCCGGCACGCCCGAAATCCGCCCCGAACCAGGAGTCCGGGCTTGCCGAAAAATGATCATTTTGTTGGAAAACAAACCGATTTTCGGCAATGCCGGACGCTTGCCGGGCATGCCGAAAACGTTCCGAACCGTCCCTCCCATTAAGCTGCAGGGGAGGGGGAGGTACCTGGATGGCGGTGCCCATTCAGTCTCGCACACAGGCACACTCGTACACACACAGGCTCACATTTACACACTCACATACACACACACGTACACAGAACGCTGAAGGAGAAACACTGGTTAGTATTGGAACCCAGGACGACCGTCTTTGTGGACCGAGACGCTGCCAACTGCACCACGGAGGAGACCTGGGGAGGAGGCCTCAGGCTCCCGATGCCTTCCAGCGAGCTCGCTCGACCCCGAGCGGCACTGGAGGGGGCGGGGGAGACACGCTGCTGGCGGAGGAGCACGCGGCGAGCCCTGTGTCTTGACGAATACGTAACCCCCGTGAGACTCTTGCGTTACTCGCGGAGAGCCCCTCGACTTTTGGACAAGGTGCGTGGGTTGAGCTGGGCACTTGGATCTAACAACAGACTTGGTGAACGTGAGCGTAGGTACTGGAGCACTGCGTGTGGACTAGTCAACCCGCAGATCCAGGCCCACTGGAAACCCAGGTCTGAGGCTCCCAAACCCGGTTATTGGGGTGCTGGCTCTTACACGCAAACCCGGTTCTTCGCTTCCTTATAATCCACGTACTCGAAGTACCCTTGCCCCGCGGCTCATTTTATTGAGAGCCCTATAGACCTTTTCTTTAGGATGCAAGCTAAAGTTACTGCTAAGGCTGTTAAGCATCAGAAGCTCAACGGATTCAACTGCATTCATTCAAGTACCCGTATCAAAGTGTTCAATTTGATTGTAGATTTGTTCAGTCAAAGAATTCAAAATTGTCCTACAAACATCTCGTTTGCACGGAATTTTCTAATTTTTCACGCCGGTTTTGGTAGACTTGGTACTTAAGAAAGAATTTCATTATTTTAACTTTTCAATTTTGTACGCAGGTCAAAGACATTAACTTGACACTTCTTTGATTGGGGTCTCGATGCGGGGCGCATGCCCAGGCATGCCCGGAATCATGCCGAAAGGCACGGGCACGCCCGAAATCCACCCGGCCGGGCAGCGGCCGGGGTCGCGGTTCGATTCCGGGCCGCCCGCGACAGCGGGGCTCATTTCGGGCTTGCCGCGTGCCGGCGGCGGGTTGATTTCGGGCTTCACGGTTATTTCATCTGCGATGCAGAACGCACTTTCAGCGCGATACAAATTTCATCGCTCTTTTCTGTGATGATTATTGCAAACAGGTGTGACGAGCTGCTGCATCGCAGAATTTTGCAATGATCATTGCGAAAAACTGTATTGAATGCAGATTTTGTGTTGCCATCATCGCATTTTTGTGCAATAATTCCTACTTTCATTGCAGAAATGTGCGATGATCATTGCAAAAATTTTGTGATACAAGAGTCATCGCATCTGGGGAGCAATGATTCGTGGGAATCACATTTAGGATATTATCACGCGTTTTTGTGTTGAAAGTATCACAACTTGGATAACAGTGTTGCCGAGCGCATTTAGGCATCATTCAGGGCATGCCGGACACTTCGGCATCATTTCGACATCATTTCGACACATTCTCGGCACGATCTTTTTTAAACGGGCGTTCCACGGCCACCGATGAATGGAATGTGTTTTTCGAAAAACGGTTGTTTTGTTGGGTTGGCGAACTTCGAAAGTACAAATCTGCGCAAAAAGAGCTGGAAACAACGCGGTTCGCCTTAGAAACGTTCGTTCCGAAATGTTCCACCGTCGTTCCACGGCCACCGATAAATGAAATGCGTTTTTCGAAAAACGGTTGTTTTGTTGGGTTGGCGAACTTCCAAAATACAAATCTGCGCAAAAAGAGTTGACAACAACGCGGTTCGCCTCAGAATCGTTTGTTCCGAAATGTTCCACCATCGTTTCACGGCCACCGATAACACAATTGCGTTTTTCGCAAAACAGTTGTATTGTTGGGTTGGCGAACTTCCAAAACACAAAACCGCGTAAAAAGGGGTAAAAATAATGCTTATGGCCTCAGAATCGTTTGTTCCAAAATGTTCCACCATCGTTTCAAGGCCACCGATAACACAATTGCGTTTTTGGTAAGACAGTTGTTCTGTTGGGTTGGCGAACTTCCAAATAAAAAACCTGCGTAAACAGAGGTGAAAATAATGCTAATCGCCTCAGAATCGTTTGTTCCAAATTGTTCCACCGTCGTTCCACGGCCACCGATGAATGAAATGTGTTTTTCGAAAAACGGTTGTTTTGTTGGGTTGGCGAAATTCGAAAATACAAATCTGCGCAAAAAGAGTTGGAAACAATGCGGTTCGCCTTAGAAACGTTTGTTCCGAAATGTTCCACCGTCGTTCCACGGCCACCGATGAATGAAATGGTTTTTTTGAAAAACGGTTGTTTTGTTGGGTTGGCGAACTTCGAAAATACAATTCTGCGCAAGAAGAGTTGGAAACAACGCGGTTCGCCTCAGAATCGTTTGTTCCTAATTGTTTCACCGTCGTTCCACGGCCACCGATGAATGAAATGTTTTTTTGAAAAACGGTTGTTTTGTTGGGTTGGCGAACTTCGAAAATACAATTCTGCGCAAGAAGAGTTGGAAACAACGCGGTTCGCCTCAGAATCGTTTGTTCCGAAATGTTCCACCATCGTTTCACGGCCACCGATAAATGAAATGTGTTTTTTTCGAATAACGGTTTTTTTGTTGGGTTGGCGAACTTAAAAATAAAAATCTGCGAAAAAAGATTTGGGAAACAACGCGGTTCGCCTCAGAATCGTTTTTTCCCAAAAATGTTCCCCATCTTTTCACGGCCACCGATAAACAACTGCGTTTTTCGCAAAACATTGTTCTTTTGGGGTTGGCGAACTTCCAAAAAAAAAACCTGCGAAAAGGGGTGAAAAAAAGCTAATCGCCTCAGAATCGTTTGTTCCTAATTGTTCCACCGTCGTTCCACGGCCACCGATGAATGAAATGTTTTTTTGAAAAACGGTTGTTTTGTTGGGTTGGCGAACTTCGAAAATACAATTCTGCGCAAGAAGATTTGGGAAACAACGCGGTTCGCCTCAGAATCGTTTGTTCCGAAATGTTCCACCATCGTTTCACCCCCGATAAATAAAATGTTTTTTCGAATAACGGTTTTTTGTTGGTTGGCGAACTTCGAAATACAATCTGCGAAAAAAGATTTGGAAACAACGCGGTTCGCCTCAGAATCGTTTTTTCCCAAAAAGGGTTCCACCATCGTTTCACGGCCACCGATAACACAATGCTTTTTTTTCGCAAAACGTTTTTCTGTTGGGTTGGCGAATTTCCCAAAAAAAAAACCTGCGTAAACGGGGGTGAAAATAATGCTAATCGCCTCAAATTTGTTTTTTCCCAAAATTTGTTCCACCGTCGTTTCACGGCCACCGATAACAAAATTTGCGTTTTTCGCAAAACATTTGTATTGTTGGGTTTGGCGAACTTCCAAAAAAAAACCGCGTAAAAGGGTAAAAAAATGCTTATGGCCTCAGAATCGTTTTTCCCAAAAAGGTTCCACCATCGTTTCACGGCCACCGATAACACAATGCGTTTTTTCGCAAAACAGTTGTTTTTTGGGGTTGGGCGAACTTCCAAAAAAAAAACCTGCGAAAACGGGGGTAAAAAAATGCTAATCGCTTTAGAATCGTTTTTTCCCAAAAATTGTTTCACCGTCGTTCCCGGCCACCGATGAATGGAATGTTTTTTTCAAAAAACGGTTGTTTTGTTGGGTTGGCGAACCGAAAGTACAAATCTGCGAAAAAAGAGCTGGAAACAACGCGGTTCCCCTTAAAAACGTTGTTCCGAAATGTCCCACCGTCGTTCCACGGCCACCGAAAAATAAAATGGTTTTTCAAAAAACGGTTGTTCTGTTGGGTTGGCGAACTTCCAAAATACAAAACCACGTAAAAGGGGTAAAAATAATGCTTTTGCCTCAGAATCGTTTTTTCCCAAAAATGTTCCACCATCTTTTCAAGGCCACCGAAAACAAAATTTGCGTTTTTTTAAACAGTTGTTCTGTTGGGTTGGCGAACTTCCAAAAAAAAAACCTGCGTTAACGGGGGTTAAAATAATGCTAATCGCCTCAGAATCGTTTTTTCCCAAAATTTGTTCCACCGTCGTTCCACGGCCACCGATGAATGA
Source organism: Thrips palmi (assembly GCF_012932325.1). Lineage (NCBI taxonomy): Eukaryota > Metazoa > Arthropoda > Insecta > Thysanoptera > Thripidae > Thrips > Thrips palmi. Next base: position 5,665,939 of record NW_023144625.1, on the reverse strand, counting down.
AATGTGTTTTTCGAAAAACGGTTGTTTTGTTGGGTTGGCGAACTTCAAAATACAAATCTGCGCGAAAAGAGTTGGAAACAACGCGGTTCGCCTCAGAATCGTTTGTTCCAAAATGTTCCACCATCGTTTCACGGCCACCGATAACACAACTGCGTTTTTCGCAAAACAGTTGTTCTGTTGGGTTGGCGAACTTCCAAATAAAAAACCTGCGTAAACAGGGGTAAAAGAAATGCTTATGGCCTCAGAATCGTTTGTTCCGAATTGTTCCACCGTCGTTCCACGGCCACCGATGAATGAAATGGTTTTTTTGAAAAACGGTTGTTTTGTTGGGTTGGCGAACTTCGAAAATACAATTCTGCGCAAGAAGAGTTGGAAACAACGCGGTTCGCCTCAGAATCGTTTGTTCCGAAATGTTCCACCATCGTTTCACGGCCACCGATAAATGAAATGTGTTTTTCGAATAACGGTTGTTTTGTTGGGTCGGCGAACTTCGAAAATACAAATCTGCGCAAAAAGAGTTGGAAACAACGCGGTTCGCCTCAGAATCGTTTGTTCCAAAATGTTCCACCATCGTTTCACGGCCACCGATAACACAACTGCGTTTTTCGCAAAACAGTTGTTTTGTTGGGTTGGCGAACTTCCAAAATAAAAAATACACGTAAAAAAGGTGAAAAGATGCTAATCGCCTTAGAATCGTCTGTTCCGAAATGTTCTAAGTCGTTCCACGGCCACCGATAAATGAAATGCGTTTTTCGAAAAACAGTTGTTTTGTTGCATTTCATTTAGCGGTGGCCGTAGAACGACGGTGGAACATTTCGGAACCAACGAGTCTGAGGCGATTAGCAACAATTTAACTTTTTTTACGCGTGTTTTTGTATTTTGGAAGGTCACCAACGCAACAAAACAACCGTTTTTCCGAAAACGCATTTGAGTTATCGGTGGCCGTGATACAATGGTGGAACATTTTGGAACAAACGTTTTTAAGGCGAACCGCGCTGTTCCCGACCTTTTTTGCGAAGATTTGTATTTTGGAAGTTCTTTAACCCAACAAAACAACCGTTTTTCGGAAAACGCATTTGTGTTATCGGTGGCCTTGAAACGATAGTAGAACATTTCGGAACAAACGATTCTGAGGCCATAAGCATTATTTTCACCCCTTTTTACGCGGTTTCGTGTTTTCTAAGTTCGCCAACCCAACAAAACAACTGTTTTGCGAAAAACGCATTTGTGTTATCGGTGGCCGTGAAACGATGGTGGAACATTTTGGAACAAACGTTTCTAAGGCGAACCGCGTTGTTTCCAACTCTTTTTGCGCAAATTTGTATTTTCGAAGTTCGCCAACCCAACAAAACCACCGTTTTTCGAAAAACGTATTTCATTTATCGGTCCCGTGTGAAAAAGAAAACACCCGAAATCGTTCCGACGTCGGAAGGATTTCGGTAGTTCCCCGATCGGGCAACTCCGAAATCCTTCCGATTTTACCCGTCGGGGTGTTCCGATTTTTGGCCGAAAACGACCAAAATAAGACAGATTCTGGTAGTACTCCGAAGCCTAGTTTCGGAAAAGATCTCGGATTTCATGCGTCGGGCCCGGCCGAAATCGTTCCGAAACAAATGGTTCACGGAGCGGGCAGGGGACGAGGAGTGTGTAGGAGTGGGGGAGTGGAGGCATGCCTCTCCTAACCAATACTTAGAACAATCTTTAATCGAAATTATCTGTGTTCAATTGAAGAAATTAAATTATTAGACAAGTGCTTTGGGGGAGTCAAAATCGAGTCCGATCCAAATCTGCAAACCATTTTTCGATAGCTATGGTAGTTTCCAAGATAGCAGAAAAATAATGTCCGACTGGAAAACAAAAAAAAATGGCACTTGTTAATTTTTGCGTTGATTCCCCACACCAAATTTGAGCGAAAAATTCCAAAAATGAAATTTAAAACCATGAAAAACTTAATCTCGAAGTGTGGATTTGTTGACGTGTACCCTTCGCGAACCATCGGGGTTGCCCGATATCCTTCCGAACAGACGGCTTTCGGGGTCTCGGAAGGATTTCGGTGTGCCCCGAGAAAATCGGAAGGATTTCGGGGTCTGCAACTCCGAAATGGCGCGACGTCGGAACGATTTCGGTAGTACCCCGACGCCCACACCCCTCTTTTCGAAAGGATTCTGGCAGTACTCCGAGCGTTCGGAAGGATTTCGGAACGATTTTGGCCAGATTCTGGTAGTTTTCATTTTTACACGGGGTGGCCGTGGAACGACGGTGGAACATTTCGGAACAAACGATTCTGAGGCGATTAGCATTATTTTCACCCCTTTTTACGCGGGTTTGTATTTTGGAAGTTCGCCACCCGTTTAAAAATGATCTTGCCCGAAATCGTGCCGGATGACGGCAGGATTTCGGGCATGCCCGGCCGGCACGCCCGAAATCCGCCCCGAACGAGGAGTCCGGGCTTGCCGAAAAATGATCATTTTGTTGGAAAACAAACCGATTTTCGGCAATGCCGGACGCTTGCCGGGTATGCCGAAAACGTGCCGAACCGTCCCTCCCATTAAGCTGCAGGGGAGGGGGAGGTACCTGGATGGCGGTTCCCATTCAGTCTCGCACACAGGCACACTCGTACACACACAAGCTCACATTTACACACTCACATACACACACACGTACACAGAACGCTGAAGGAGAAACACTGGTTAGTATTGGAACCCAGGACGACCGTCTTTGTGGACCGAGACGCTGCCAACTGCACCACGGAGGAGACCTGGGGAGGAGGCCTCAGGCTCCCGATGCCTTCCAGCGAGCTCGCTCGACCCCGAGCGGCACTGGAGGGGGCGGGGGAGACACGCTGCTGGCGGAGGAGCGCGCGGCGAGCCCTGTGTCTTGACGAATACGTAACGCCCGCGAGACTCTTGCGTTACTCGCGGAGAGCCCCTCGATTTTTGGACAAGGTGCGTGGGTTGAGCTGGGCACTTGGATGAAACACAGACTTGGTGAACGTGAGCGTAGGTACTGGAGCACTGCGTGTGGACTAGTCAACCCGCGGATCCGGGCCCCACTGGAAACCCAGGTCTGAGGCCCCCAAAACCCGGTTATTGGGGTGCGGGCTCTTACACGCAAACCGGGTTCTTCGCTTCCTTATAATCCACGTACTCGAAGTACCCTTGCCCCGCGGCTCATTTTTTTGAGAGCCCTATAGACCTTTTCTTTAGGATGCAAGCTAAAGTTACTGCTAAGGCTGTTAAGCATCAGAAGCTCAACGGATTAAACTGCATCGAACTGCATTCATTCAAGTACCCGTATCAAAGTGTTCAATTTGATTGTAGATTTGTTCAGTCAAAGAATTCAAAATTGTCCTACAAACATCTCGTTTGCACGGAATTTTCAAATTTTTTCACCCCGGGTTTTTGATAGACTTGGTACTTAAGAAAGAATTTCATTATTTTAACTTTTCAATTTTGTACGCAGGTCAAAGACATTAACTTGACACTTCTTTGATTGGGGTCTCGATGCGGGGCGCATGCCCGGGCATGCCCGGAATCATGCCGAAAGGACGGGCACCCCCGAAATCCCCCCGGCCGGGCAGCGGTCGGGGTCGCGGTACGTTTCCGGGCCGCCCGCGCGCGGGCGCGACAGCGGGGCTCATTTCGGGCTTGCCGCGTGCCGGCGGCGGGTGGATTTCGGGCTTGCCGGGCGCATTTAGGCATCATTCAGGGCATGCCGGACACTTCGGCATCATTTCGACATCATTTCGACACATTCTCGGCACGATCTTTTTTAAACGGGCAACCCAACAAAACAACTGTTTTTCCAAAAACGCAATTGTGTTATCGGTGGCCTTGAAACGATGGTGGAACATTTCGGAACAAACGATTCTGAGGCCATAAGCATTATTTTCACCCCTTTTTACGCGGGTTTGTTATTTAGAAGTTCGCCAACCCAACAAAACAACCGTTTTTCGAAAAACGCAATTGTGTTATCGGTGGCCGTGAAACGATGGTGGAACAATTCGGAACGAACGATTCTGAGGCGATTAGCATTATTTTCACCCCTTTTAACGCGGGTTTGTGTTTTGGAAGTTCGCCAACCCAACAAAACAACTGTTTTTCGAAAAACGCAATTGTGTTGTCGGAGGCCGTGAAACGATGGTGGAACATTTTGGAACAAACGATTCTGAGGCGAACCGCGTTGTTTCCAACTCTTTTTGCGCAGAATTGCATTTTCGAAGTTCGCCAACCCAACAAAACAACCGTTTTTCGAAAAACACATTTCATTTATCGGTGGCCGTGGAACGACGGTGGAACAATTCGGAACAAACGATTCTGAGGCCATCAGCATTATTTTCACCTCTGTTTACGCAGGTTTGTTATTTGGAAGTTCGCCAACCCAACAAAACAACCGTTTTTCGAAAAACGCATTTGAGTTATCGGTGGCCGTGAAACGATGGTGGAACATTTTGGAACAAACGTTTTTAAGAAGAACTGCACTTGTTCTGGGCCGATTTGTGCATTTTTACTGGTTTGAAGCTGGCCAGCTTGTTATCGAAAAACGATAACGAGCCTGGAGCCGCCCTCGTTGAGGAACAAATTGGAACAATTATGGAACATTTTGGAACAAATCATTCTGCGTCGATTTGTTGTATTTTGAACCTTCTCTGGCAATGTGGGTTGGCCAAGTTATGAGAGCTCACCCAGTGGGGGTTCGCCGGTTCGTCTTGCAGACTGCAAGACGATTAATGAAAACGATTCGTGCTCTCACCTAGATTCAGTCAGCACTCATTTTTTTCACAACAGCTGTTATGATTTCGCGAACAGAATTGCAATTAAAAACAATAAATGGTAGCTCTTTCCGAAACATTTACAGCACATCGCGGCACCTCGTCATATATGAGAAAGTACCTTTTTAAACAGTGCGGCGACCGTACCAACAGTCCTACTGACAGAGGTTTCTCGGCTCCCTGCCCGCGCCCGTTCCGCCTTCCACACCAGTGCTGTTAAAGTTAATTTTACGATTAACGAAGTTACTTAACGCCGTTAACGTTAATTGACGAATTAACGTTAAGGTAAAAAATCAATTGTGGGTCACATTTTTGAAAAAATTCCAAATTAAGGCCTTTAATTTTGACCTGGTGACAAAAGTGCATGTGCGGCCTTTAACTATGGTCCTTGGACTACGTTTTGCAGCATAGTAGCCCCGTCTATCATCCATATTTACTAAGCTGTGGCTGTTATAACTAGGGGTACGCGCCGTTTAGTGTGGGCGCGTAGTGTGGCTGAGCGATACGAATTTGTGCACTTCGGACTTTGCTTAAGTAGACGAAATGTGCAGCTTGTGGGCTCATATTGAGTGGGGGAAATGTAGGTCTGGGGTATAAATGGAAGTGATTTTCGTTAACAGCACACACAAAACTGTTGGGATCAACGTCAAACTCGATTTTAAAATTTTGGTCCGAAATTGGTCAAAATTCGGTAATGCGTGAGTCTGCCCGTTTAAAAAAGATCGTGCCGAGAATGTGTCGAAATGATGTCGAAATGATGCCGAAGTGTCCGGCATGCCCTGAATGATGCCGAAATGCGCTCGGCAAGCCCGAAATCCACCCGCCGCCGGCACGCGGCAAGCCCGAAATGAGCCCCGCTGTCGCGGGCGGCCCGGAATCGTACCGCGACCCGACCGCTGCCCGGCCGGGTGGATTTCGGGCGTGCCCGTGCCTTTCGGCATGATTCCGGGCATGCATGAGTGACGGGGCGCATTGAGACCCCAATCAAAGAAGTGTCAAGTTAATGTCTTTGACCTGCGTACAAAATTGAAAAGTTAAAATAATGAAATTCTTTCTTAAGTACCAAGTCTATCAAAACCGGCGTGAAAAATTAGAAAATTCCGTGCAAACGAGATGTTTGTAGGACAATTTTAAATTCTTTGACTGAACAAATCTACAATCAAATTGAACACTTTGATACGGGTACTTGAATGAATGCAGTTGAATCCGTTGAGCTTCTGATGCTTAACAGCCTTAGCATAAATAGTAACTTTAGCTTGCATCCTAAAGAAAAGGTCTATAGGGCTCTCAATAAAATGAGCCGCGGGGCAAGGGTACTTCGAGTACGTGGATTATAAGGAAGCGAAGAACCGGGTTTGCGTGTACAGCCAGCACCCCAATAACCGGGTTTGGGAGCCTCAGACCTGGGTTTCCAGTGGGCCTGGATCCGCGGGTTGACTAGTCCACACGCAGTGCTCCAGTACCTACGCTCACGTTCACCAAGTCTGTTGTTAGATCCAAGTGCCCAGCTCAACCCGCGCACCTTGTCCAAAAGTCGAGGGGCTCTCCGCGAGTAACCCAAGAGTCTCGCGGGGGTTACTTATTCGTCAAGACACAGGGCTCGCCGCGTGCTCCTCCGCCAGCAGCGTGTCTCCTCCGCCCCCTCCAGTGCCGCTCGGGGGTCGAGCGAGCTCGCTGGAAGGCGTCGGGAGCCTGAGGCCTCCTCCCCAGGTCTCCTCCGTGGTGCAGTTGGCAGCGTCTCGGTCCACAAAGACGGTCGTCCTGGGTTCCAATACTAACCAGTGTTTCTCCTTCAGCGTTCTGTGTACGTGAGTGTGTAAATGTGAGCCTGTGTGTGTACGAGTGTGCCTGTGTGCGAGACTGAATGGGCACCGCCATCCAGGTACCTCCCCCTCCCCTGCAGCTTAATGGGAGGGACGGTTCGGCACGTTTTCGGCATGCCCGGCAAGCGTCCGGCATTGCCGAAAATCGGTTTGTTTTCCAACAAAATGATCATTTTTCGGCAAGCCCGGACTCCTGGTTCGGGGCGGATTTCGGGCGTGCCGGCCGGGCATGCCCGAAATCCTGCCGTCATCCGGCACGATTTCGGGCAAGATCATTTTTAAACGGGTGGGAAAAATTTGGAAGTCATTTTTGAGTTCAGCACACCAAAAACTGCAGGAAACAATATAAAACTCGATTTGAAAATTTTGGTCAAAAATTACCTAATTTGAGATGAAAATATAAGTCTGGAGTCGAAATGGAGGTGATTTTCGTTATCAGCACACAAAAATCTGTTAGGATCAACATCAAACTCAATACAAAATTTTGGTCCAAATTTGGTCAAAATTTGCTAAAGCGTGAGTCTGGGAAAAATTTGGAACTTATTTTTGAGTTCAGCTCATCAAACACTGTAGGAAACAATATAAAACTCGACCTGAAAATTTTGGTCCAAAATGACCTAATTTAAGATGAAAATATAAGTCTGGAGTAGAAATGGAAGTGGTTTTCATAATCAGCACTCCAAAAACTCCAAGAATCAATATGAGACTTGATTGAAAAATATTGATATCAAATTGATCAATAATTGGTAAAGAATGGGTCTGGGTTGGTCTTCATGGATCACCCTTTGTCGTCACCAATACCCTGATGCCACACCAATGCGATTTTTTCAGTCGAGTAACATTCCATTGCCAGCATAGAATCGCTTAATTGGCTACTCGTCTGCTTGAGTCACTATTAGATGTATGTTTTTCTTCCAACTCATGAATTCACAAATTTATTAGTTATATTTGAGAAGCCTTTTGTCATTATTTTATTTTAAACCAGTGAATTAAACAACATAGACTGGAATATGTAATCATAGTTTATATTAAGTGACTCAGTTTAGGGCAGGCTGATCTGAAGCATTCGACGGAGAACAAATTTTGTCAAATTCAGTGAATCGTCTCATGAAGTCAAGTGCAGAGGCCACTTGTTGCTCAATACGCCAACATAATTTACCTTATTCATGCCTCGTGATATTTTGTCTCTAGAGTAAAAGAATACAGTGCTTGTATTCAAGAGCCAGCTTTAAAACCATTACCAATACTTAGTTCCAGTTGTCGGACAGAAGCTTTGGTGAAGAGAAAAGAATCGTCTCATTAAATGCAATTACAAAGTCACCCACCGCTCAAAACCTGAATCGTCTCATTGAACCCAATATCAGTTCAAAATCTGTTAGCACAAAATATATGGATTATTTATTGCACCAATTACATCTATTTATGGATTCTTTTAATCAATAGATGTTGGTACTAAAATATTTATGTTAGCTTGCAGCATTGCAATAGAATGTCATTTCCCGAGACAAACCAAGACAATTAACTAGTCTTCAAATTTCAACAGAAGTTATTCATGCATTTACCTGATTTGATTTACTATCAAATTTAAAAATAAGGATAGTACCAGAGAGAATAAAATCAGCAGATGCACACAAAGGCAAAGAAAACATTCTATTTACAATCCACACCTACACTCACAGTGCACTGACCTGAAGGATGATTCCCCTGTGACGGGGGAGGGGGGAGAGGGGAACGAAACACGCAAACCATTCTCACATTCAGTTTTCGTATTTGCCTCTGTTGACACTCCGGAAGGGTTTCATTCATTCTCGAATGTTAAAAAACTATCTCAGTACCTATTTGAGAACCCCTTTGCTCTTTAGTTTGTTTATTTGCATAAGTGCCGTCCCGTCTTGCAGACGGCTTGCAAGCGCGGCAGCCGGTATGAGAAATTCGTCAGCCGCACGATGCTACCAACCTAACCACGCTAATTACCTAGTTCAAAACGATGTTTTGAATATTTCAAACGATGATAATCGTTAATCTGAGATAAACTCCCCCTGTAGGATGTTTAGGAGACATCAGGTGTGAAATTTGGATACTATTCGTTCAGTAGTTGCTGAGAAACGTGAGTGATTACATACAGACGGACAGACAGACTCACGACCAGTCGGTTTTTGGTGCGCCCTAACACGGCATGGGCTTCGCTATCGCTCAGCCAAAAATAGTCTGTTTTGGCCCCACAATTGATTTTTGGAACCAGTTGTGGGTCAGCATTGTAGAAAGCTCAAATTTGGATATGATTTGCTTAAATGCGAGAGGAATTCACTTCTGAATTTATTTTTCGGAATCGTGAAAACTGCAGGATCTGTAGTACAATGAATCAATTCTGGGTCATATCAATTGTGGGCCATTTCGTCTTTTTGCTTGTAAATTGACCACTTTTGCAAGATATTTTCTTATTTTTATTAATAAAAGGTCCCTGGTTCTCAATAAGCCAAGCAGGCACGTTTTTCACTCAAAGAGGAAAAATACATAAACCGACATAAACAGGCTTATTTCACTGTGAGACAGATGTGAGTTAAACGTCCTGGACTAGAGACGAAACTTTTATAGTGCATATTCTAGGGCCGCCGGTGTGGTAGACAATCCAACACCACACCCTGTCATTGTGAGGTATTGCTACAGTTTATAATCTATTTCAGTCAGAATATTTAGTCTGTAGGGATTGATTTGACTCCTACAGGGCCGTACTGGCCTCGGGTGCCTAGCCTGCAGTTAGAGAGCGGTCCCCTTCCGGGCGCTATGTAAGCCCCGCAATGCCCCCTTCCCAACAAAAAAAGCCTTATGGCGGACTGGAAGTAAGAGCTAGCGTTGTCATTCGGGGCTGTAGCCTAAGCTTAACAACCTTCGTATCGTAGTACTATATGTGACTGAGCAGAAAAATGGAATTTACTGTGATACATCAGTCATTCAGAAGCGCAGAAAACAAAAAATATAAGAAAAACTACCGCAAAATTCGTCAAAAACAACGGGTCGGACATGGTAGCGAACGCTACTTTGCCATCACCCGCGCACCATGGCATCGAATGATTTCGGCTGTACTATGGTAAATTTATGTTCCCTGACCTATTATGAACCTAAATCAGCAAGGTCGTCCCGTTTTACCTCGTAATAGCTTCACGGTGGCAATTTGAAAAACAAACGATTTTTCGGCTTGTTGGATGGGCGCATTTTTCGCGACTTTTTGAAGGGCCTTCCTTTGAAGCCTGATGGGAGCTGTTACAGTCGTCGCTCGGACATACACGCTATTTGGGGAGACAAAGAAAGGTTGGAGGAAGGTCTACCGCGAAATTCAAATCGATTCAATCTCCGCCGGGGTTGCGGTGACCCGTCGAAAAAAATGACCCACAATTGATTCGTGACCCACAATTGATTTTTTACCTTACTTTACACTCACGCTAAAATCCGTACTAAGTTTCTCAAGCACGGGTACAAATTTTGTTTTGTTTGTAATAGGAGGAAATGGTTTGTGAATTCGAACTATTATTTTCCAACGAATTTGTTACAACACGGGGTAAGCCTTCAAGGGTAGGATAGTTTGCGTTCCACTGTGCACATTAAACAAACGTCATGGGACTTCTTTTTTCCCATGAACGATATGAAATTTTCAGCGCATTCGTCGGTAAAACAATTTTGTGTCCACCACTTCATACAAATTGGCCGGAGCCTGTTGCAATTTGCTGGTTCATTGGAATTTGTATCACAATCGTATTACCAACGGATGTGCCAAAAATTGCATCACTCATGGGACAGAAGAAGTCCCATGACACTTTAGCGTATGGCCCTTCACGTATACAGGCCCTTGCTATTGACATGAGTAGACAGTGATAAAGCCGATTTGCTTGAGGGACACCTGATCCATCTGACTCAATACCACCTGCAGGTGTGCCTTTTAGGACATAACCAGAGCATCTCGTACCTAATCTTTCAGTGAGATTGAGAAGCATCTTGTTGTTCAACGCACGCAGGTGCGCCGGAAGTTCCTTGAAGTGCATGTCGCGGGTCACGCTTAAAACCATTATGAGCACATACAAACTAATTTTCTTTGTTATGCGAAGAGATAGTTTTAAATTACGAAGTATTTTATTAAGTTTATGCATGCTCAAAATAGTTTGTGATTACAAGCTGCTTTTCTTTGTAAGGCCCAAAATAGTGTGTAAGGTTTTCAAAGTGTTTGGGAGGGGGTGGGGGTGTCTTTGCTTTCCCCTGAAAGGTGTGCCACAATTCACTCTTTCCTCCACTAAGTTGACAACTCTCGCAACGTCCCCTGCCTCCCGAAACCATCTCTTTACTAAAGCGCTTGCTGAGAGCACTTACGTGTGCACGCTGAAAACCTTACGAACTATCTTGTGCATACCGTACATAACACATAAACTACACGGTACCCAGGAACTCCCTGGAAATCCCGATAGGCTTCCTGAAAAAAACAGGAACCGTTTTTACCGTTTAATTTACTTTGTATAAGAAAAAATAGTTCGTAACTTGCTAACTACTTTCTGGGTAAGCTGACGTATGTCCAAAATACTTTGTTATATGAAGCTATTTGACTTCGCACGGCTTCAATATTTAGTAAGGGTTTCAGAGTGTATACTCACTACACACTTAAAACATATAAGTGTGTTTTGAGTACACGCTTAAGTTTTCCGCGTGGATCCGCTCTTCACTGCGCGAGAGAAAATCAGATAGCGGTTTGCGAGTCATTCAAAACCGAATAGAATCAGGGATGATCTAAGTCGAAAACACCGTTGAGAATCGGCATGACGAAAGGAACCCATCCAAAGGCCACCGTGGCTAAGTTGTCTCTTAGCATTCCTCTTAAGGATACTGTAAAGTGAAACAAGCATGTCCTAGAAATATTTGTCACAGGAAGATCATTTTGTGGTCAAAATTCAACCACTATAAGATGAATTAATTCCCAAAGTTGGGGGCCCCTACTCCTATTAGTTTCTGAGTTATGGAGGTTTACATAAACTTTTTGTCGTTTCTCCCAAATTCTCTTCACGACAAAAGGGCTAGCTACCCAGGCCTACTTTAATTTTTCCTCAAATTTGTGAGATTTTGACCCATTTTGGTCTTGGTTTTGTTTTTTCAGGAAAACTAAGGCAGATGTTAAGGGAAGGTGGGGTACCATGTGACGGTTTCTGTTCAACTGCCCGGCAACCCAATAATACCAATCACATTACATCCATAAGTTGACATGTGAACAAAATGATTCTTCACCGTATAATTTCTGTTGAGATTTCTAATTTATCAGTTTTGGTTGCTGAGTTATACCGAGTTGAATGGGCCTAAGTCAAAGTGTCACTTCGTAACCCACGCAGTACACCATGTGACAGCCTTAGTGCACCATGTGACAGTGGCCTTTTGTCAGGGTTTAAATCCTATTCAGCGTACCTATGTGCAAAGAATGAATGTAGAAGTCTTCCAGCTTTTTTATTTTCGTTGAGTTTATCAATTTATCATCTTTGGTTCCCGAGCATTGAGTATCGTGGAATCCCATAGCGAATGACAGTGGTGTCACGTGGTGCCCAGATCAGCAGTTTTAGGGGAAAAGTTTATGCCGTAGAGAATCGAGCAAAAGCTTATTTAGAGCTTAAAACATCAAAGAAGAACATCTTGCATGGCTTATGTCCTTAAAATGTATTTTAAAGGTAAAAAGCGGACGCGGCGGGAAATGGAAAAAGTTTCTAATGAGCTATTTTAAGACGGTTTCCAATTCTGATCGCTACCATTCCCGTCCTGTTCGAAGGAGAGTCACGACCTATTCGCCCCGCAAAGCAACCGAGAGATGGCACCACAGTCGCGGCTGCTGTGCCTAGGGTTTTTCAAGCAATCCGGGTGGTAGGGGGGACAAGTCCGTGGTGGTGGTGGGGGCGATGAGCCTTGCTGGTGGAGGCCGTGAGGTAGCCCCGGTAGCGGCACAGACCCGTGCGTCTTAGCGTGTCTGACCCGCCTGGCCCTGGCCAGAAAACCCTACCCAGGGAGCTGGCGACGTAGTTCCGACGGTCGCCGCCAGAGCTGCCACTTTGCTTTGCGGGGCGAATTGCACGTCGATTCTCCATCATGATACCTTCCTTTGAGTCTTCTTACCGCTGTTGGATAGCAGGCCGTTTGGGAGAAAAAGCCAAAGTCACACGGTGGCCGTGTCACATGGTACCCCACCTTCCCTTACAAAAAGGGCAACACTATTTTTTTCCCATTCAAATATAGATAAAATTGCCAGAATCTGAAGACTGGGTAGCTAATCCTTCGTCGTGAGAAGAATTTGGAAACGACAAAAGTTTATGTAAACCTCCGTAAGTCAGAAACTAATAGGAGTTGGGGCCCTAGTCTTAGGGTATGAGTTTATGTAATAGAAAGGAACTTTTACCCCTAAATTGAAACATCTGACACAAGTATTAAAAAAAATGTCATATGGCCACTTTTTTCCACTTTACAAGAACCTTAATTGTGTATGAATCAATCTTACTACAAATCGTTTGATACTTCACCTATTTATTCATCTTTTGTATTCAAGTAGAGGAGTCCGTGACACATCGCCGCAAAAGAAGTATAGTCACGAGAGGGAATCGCACCCAAAGCAAACCGCGCGTGCCGCCGAGCGCAGAGACAAAGCTGGTCTACGTCTGCGAAAAGCTGATATGGACGTCGGGGCGGGCGGCTTGGAAGGCGGCGACGGCGCGCCCACACGCCGCCTTGTCGCCAGCGGCCCCCCGGCGGCCCCGGTCGTCGTGGAACACGCTGAGGTGCAGGCGGCGCAGGCTCGGCAGCGTCTCGCAACTGGACAGGGCGCTGGCGAAGCGGGCGACGTCGCCCGAGCTGCGCACGGCGGACATGAGCCGCAAGCCGCGGACGCGCGGCCAGCCGTGAGACGCCTCCACGCACGAACCGTTGGCCACCACCTTCGCGGGGACAAAAGACACAGGAAAATGAGACATACCCTTGCCGAAGGGCTCGTTACGAAGTTTCAACATTATATAAATACGTGGACACTTGGTGGACATTGTATTTCAGATATATCGAAAGTCTCTGATTTGCAGTGAAGATACTTCATGAACCTTTTAGGTACCTCTGCAGTTAGGATAGTTCTTAATCTGCACTGACAGTTAGGATTGTCTTGGATCAGCTCTGGCAGTTAGGATTGTCTTGGAACTGCTCTGACAGTTAGGATTATTCTTTTAGGACGCGTCGAATTAGCCTCAGTACAGTACGCACACCAAATACCATGGGACATTTTTTATCGCATGGATGATGCACTTTTAGCACATCCGTCAATGATACAACTTTGGACAATTTTTGTAACCCCGGTGGACACAAAATTGACGCCCTGGATGTGCTTCAGATTGCATCATCCAAGGCACAAAAATAATTCCCATGACGTTAGTGCGTATACTGAAGTGTGTAATAGTAATGCCAAAATCGAGGGCGTAAACACACGGTAAATACTCTCCACACAAAAACTCCGTGTTACGCGTGACACACATAATGCAATTTTGGGTCTTCGACAAAATTTAAGCATTTGAATGCCGTAATGCGTGGTATTACACGTATAATACCACCGTGACCCCTCGGCCGAAATTGGCTACACACTTAAAACCCTACAAAGAACTGCTCGTTGTAATACAAAGAAAACGGAGGCTTCACAGCCTACGAAGGAAATCAATTGTGATACAAGGAAAAAATCCTTCGCAGGCTGCGAAGAAGTTTTTCGTAGGCTACAAAGGATTTTTCCTTTGCATTACAAACAAAATCCTTTGTATTACAAACGATTTCCTTCGTAGGCTGCGAAGCCTCCGTTTTCTTTGTATCACAACGAGCAGTTCTTTGTAGGGTTTTAAGTGTGTAAACATGTTCATTTTGTTTCTCATCACAAGACAGGGAGAAGTATTTCTCGCCCAAGTTTGGTCAGCACTCACACTCTAAATGTCTTACAATGAAATTTGACCTATGTTATTCGTATGTTACAGTGAATTCGGCGCAAGCATAATACGAAGCAATATTCCTTCGTAATACGAATCTTTTTACCTTTTTCATTGTAAGATACAAAGAAAAGCCTTCGTAATACGAAGAAAACCCACCTTCGCATTATGCTTGCGCCATTTCCTTCGTATTATGGGAAATTTCTTCGAAAGACATTTAGAGTGCACACCATTCAATCAGTCCCACGCTCACCTCACGCATCTCAGCGCACTCCGCCAGGCGGTCGAGCACGGCGCCGGGCACGGCCTCGAAGGAGTCGTGCTGGTAGTGGCGCAGCGAGGCCGCCGCGCCGCGCAGCAGGTCGGCCACCAGGGCGGGGGGCGCCTCGTCCACGAAGCGGAACGGGTCCTCGGGGTGCATGGCGTTGACCGTGAGGCGGCGCAGCGTCGGCAGCCCGTCCCGCAGCTCCCCCGCGTACGGGTGCTCGTCCAGCCAGTCCAGGTGCAAGTGCTCCAGCCGGCGCAGCCCTGCCACCACCTGCAGGGGCGACCGGCAGTCGCTGTCGAGCTGAGACAGGCAGGAAAGATGCATGCACTGCCAATCCAAGTGTGAGACAGTCTCACACTATTTAGTGCGAACCACGATGTCTCACGCTTACAAGTGTGAGCCACGTTTGTCCCACGCTTGCAAGCGTGAGACATCATTTGTCTCACACTTACAAGTGTGAGACACGGTTTGTCCCACACTTACTGCCTATGGTTCCCTGTGGTTAAATGCCACAGGACCCACGCTCGTAAGTATGAGACGTGTCTCACGCTTGTAAGTGTGAGACATGCCGTGTCTCACACTTGCAAGTGTGGCACACGCATGGTTCACGCTTGTAAGCGTGAGACATCGTGGTTCGCACTAAATATTGTGAGACTGTCTCACACTTGGATTGGCAGTGTGTTGAACGACTGCACTGGAATCAAATTATTGGCAAAAATCGAACTGGTAGAAGTCCCTTAGTCCGCAAAAATGAAGATTTCGCAACCCCGTTTGCGCCAAAATGTAGGTAATTGATGTGGATATCTAATGAACTACAACCATGAACATCAAGCTATAAGAAGTACAAAATTTTACGAAAAAAAACCTGTTGTGATCGTTTTTGCAAAATCCTCAGAAATTGTTTTTGAGCGTCCGATCCACGCCGTTCTGGGCTCAAAATGCTTCTTTTCGTATGGTCTAAACACATGAAATGTTTTAACAACGTAGAACAACGCGTATGGAAGCAATCGCACAAGTCAGTTTTCGGCCATTTTCAGTGTCTTGCCCCCTTGAGCAACTCAGGCGCTCACAACGCGTAAAGAGTTTAGGCCGCCACCCGCGTTCTCCTGTGCACTGTGTGTTGCTACCCTATGCGCTCACCTCAAACTGGGAATGGTCGTTGATCCAGATGCTGAGCGCACGGAGGTGTTCACGACTGCGCCACAGCAGGTCCAGGACCACGGTGGGATCGGGCAGCAGCCAGATGTACTCCTTGAGGTCGAGGTGGCCGGTGACGACGGCCTTGCTTCGCCCCAGCGCCGACGACAGCCGGCGATCCCCAAGGCGAGGGTCCAGCACCAGGTTGCGGAGCGCAGGCGCCAGCAGCAGCAGTCGCGCCTGTCGTCACCACCACTCTTAAAAGCCTACGAGGCATTTACTTCATAACTACAAAGAAAATAAAGGCATTGTAGAATTGCTTCGTATTATGAAGAAATGCTTCTTAATATGCTTATAATGTTGTACTCGATGGGCGGGCAGTGACACGTGAAGCTTTCCGCTGCTTCAGTTTGTCGAGTGGCACTGTGGCAGAAAGGTACGGAAAATTCTGTTATTTTTTTTTTGCCAGGATTCTCCGTAGGCCTCTTATCAATATTCTCCGTAGGCTCTCACAGTATTCTCCGTAGGGCCGTAGGACCTGAAAGACTGTATAGTCCCACGGAGATCACTGTGCGGTCCTACGGAGAATACTGGAAGAGCCTACGGAGAATATTAACAAGGGGGCTACGGAGAATTACCACGAGCTGTTTACGGAATTTTCCGTAGCTTTTTGCCACAGTGGGCGAGTCAGTGATGAGTAGTGAACATGCGAAGTTGGAGCCGGAGCCCGATCAAGACAAAAGTGCGTTGAAGAGGAACGTGTGGGGACAGGAGCCTAGAGCGAGCCAATTACTAAACCAATGTCAGTTCAAATGAATAAATAAAACTTTTATATTTCGCGTGAACAAAATCAGTATTTACACTTCATGATGTCTTCGCTATCACATTCAATAATCGATCGGTTTTGACATTATGGACCCAACTCTTTAGATTGAGGAAAGACGGTAGATTTTGACCAATTTACAGGTATAATTTGAGGGGTGGCGATGTTGGGTCGACTAGGAGACCTAGAACCTCCTCTGAAAGCCGACGTTGAAGGAGTTTTCGCCTTGGCCTCTGCCGGGGCCGCTGAGCACCTGGCTGCGTCCGGCGCCGGCGAACACGCGCGAGTTGCCGTCCCTGGACTGCCACACGTCGGTCTGCGCGCGGATGTTGCCCGTGACGGACCCGGGGCCGTAGCCCACGCCGCCGCCGATCTCGGTGTTCCGGCGGTCGCCGAAGTTGTGGTTGACGCCGACGTTGCCCGAGCGCAGGTTGCCGCCGCCGAAGGCCTTCGTGTCGCCGTCGCCCGGCATCGGCGACGCCGTCGTCAGGGTCGCGGCGACGCACAGCAGCAGCAGGGCGGACAGGGACTGCATGGTCAGCTGCAAAGGGGGCCTTGTTAGTGACTGTCATCACTCTCATTCCAGGAATAAGACTTCACGTTGAAAGGAATGTGACAAAATGTCTCGTTTCGTTCGAGCATTGTGTCACAGGTGACACATTCAATTGAATGTGAAAGCTCCACAAATTAGCATATTCACATTCAAACGAATGCCCTTATGCCCTTAAAGGGCTACTGTTTATGCCTCTAACGGCGTAGCTTTATGGCCTTTGTTTTACCGGTGTAGCTGCTGAACGAAGTTGAGCATGTGCGTGGAATGCACGAATTCATACGCAAAAACGCAAGTTTTCTAATGTGCGTGTTGAAACGTACGCTCAATTTCGTAAAAAGGCTATGGACGAAGAATAATGTAATTTACAAATTATTTTTTCGTTTTGAAAACTAAATAGTTTTTTCCTACATATGCTCAAAATACTTTGACAGGTTTTAAGCGCGCAAGCTACATAAGCCGGCTCAGCACTGTGGCTGCACGCTGCACCGCCCCGAACATCACCACACTAGAGCCGAAGTAATCAGCACTAGTTTGACATTGAACCGCTCGCATGTGGTACTTACTGGGTTAGGCGCGCTGCACACTGGGTTAGAAGCGAGGACAGAAGAGGTACTCGCGGACGCTGCGGTGGCGTGGAGTGACTGATGCAGGGAGGGACGCTGCCCCCCGTTTTATACGGCATCTCTGCGCTTGGCAGCCGTGTTTCCCTTACTGCCCCTCCACTCAATCCTTCCGTCTTGTTCGGGGATTCACCGCCTCGCCACGCTGTCGCAGCGGCTGTCGCGCCGTCCACGCAAGTTTCTCAGAAAGTGACTGCGATTCCGACCCGCAACGTCGGGGTGGGTCACGGCAGTTCATGCCAGTCGCCGCGGTGGCGCGCGCGCGCTACTGTACTCAAGGCGGGTGTTCCCCTCGGACTCGCGGCGCCCTGGCCCCGAAGCCGAGCCGCTACTGTACTCGCCGCGGCCGCCGCGCCGTAGCTCTACAGGGTCAACTGTCGGCTTCACACACTGAGAAAACCTTACAAACTATTTTGGGCCTTACAAAGAAAAGTAGTTTGTACACACTAAACTTCTTACGGATACATCCTATCTGTATTACGGACATTTTTGTGCAATTGCAATTACGGATAGATTTTGCTTGTAATACGGATGAAATCATCCGTATTACAAAGAGTTTTACGTCCGTACCATACGGATATTTTCGCCTGTATGTTACGGACGTAAAACTTTTTGTAATACGGATGATTTCATCCGTATTACAAGCAAAATCTATCCGTAATTGCAATTGCACAAAAATGTCCGTAATACAGATAGGATGTATCCGTAAGAAGTTTACTGTGTATAACAAAGTATTTTGAGCATACGTAAGCTTACAAAGAAAATACTTCGTAATTTACGAACTATTTCTTCGTATAACAAAGTATTTTAGTTTGTTATATGTATGCTCAAAATACTTCGTAAGGTTATAAGAGTGCATGAAGTCGCCTGCATTAGAGTTTAACTTCAGTCGAAGTTCATTATTTCACTACCAATTCAAGTGCGAGACAGTCTCACACTTGTAGGTGTGGGACAATTTGTCTCACGCTTACATGTGTGAGCCACGCTTGTCTCACGCTTTCAAGTGTGAGACATCGATATGTCTGACACTTGCAAGTGTGAGACACGGTTTGTCCTACAGTTCCAGACGTGGGACCCGTGGCATTGAACCACAGAGCTAGCATAGGCAACAAGTGTGGGACAAACCCTGTCTTACACTTGCAAGTGTGAGACTTCGTTGTCTCACACTTGTAAGCGTGAGACAAACTGCCCCACACTTACAAGTGTGAGACTGTCTCACACTTGGATTGGCAGTGTTCGGACAAGCGCCCCAATTCCAGACGAAGCACAGACACTTATTTTTGCCTGCCCCACTTCTTTTCTGTCACTTTTTGTATCGCCGAAAATTGGTAAAATGTCTCACCTTTTGAATTTCAGGGGACACTTTATCCGCAAAGGAAACAAAAGTGTGGTAAAGAGAGTCAGGATCGAGAGGTGAAAATTCAAACCCCATTTTCTCGTCGTCTCAAAAAAGAAAAAAAAATCCTAACGACAGAACACTGTACATGAAAAAGAACTCATATAGCACAAATTATATTAAGCTTACAGGGGTGCCTATAAATTTATGCCGATCGGAATGCGTCGGTAAACCTTCTCTGCAAACTCAAGTGTGTGCCAGGCATGCACTTCTTGGTGCATGCCTGCAGGCACACACTTCTTGGTGCATGCCTGGCAGGCACACACTTCTTTGCTGCATGCCTCAGGCACACACTTGCTTAAGCATGTACAATTGTATACATGCATCAGCGACGGCAAGTTTGCGCGAGGCATGCGGCAAAGAAGTGTGTGGCTACCAGGCATGCAAGTGCCTGGCACACACTTGACTTTGCTGATTGTCAAGTACCCGGGCTAGTAAAACCTGCT